>NW_026535827.1:1800000-2012047 GCF_028551555.1 Melozone crissalis
ATCCACTTATTCTTTGTCCCACACCAAGGCCATCCTCCTTGGACCTCTAATTCCAGCCAGACTTCTACACAATAATGGATCATTTTCACTTTATCTAATCCCTCCGTGGCCTCTATAGAATCCCATTTCTCTAACAGTTCTCCTAAGGGACTATTGGGATGGATATTCCTCAGTCTCTTGCCGGTCTTTTTACCATTACACCCTCCCATTTTACAGGTCTCAATAGTAAAAAGTCCCAAGGGTGTCTTTACTGACCGGTAATTTAAAAAAAAACCTTGTTTGAGGAGCTTCAGCCTCCTCCACCTGTTTTGCGGAGTAAAGAAGAAACTTCACAACTTTGTAAAAGTTGTAAAGCCCGGTATGCCTTTATTACGACGTGCGCCGGACGCAAGCCCCCCCAAAAAGGCATGCGTACCTCTGAAGACTTCGGGTCCCCTTTTATTTCTCTTCTAAATGCATATGCATACAGTTTCACAATAAGTTCATACATATTCATTTTGCGTGACATTTAGCACTAGTTCTTCTTTATCAAAGGAATTTCTATGTCGGGGCAGATTGACTTTGTGGTCATTTCTGTTTTTCTTTCTGTCTCTTTGTTGTCTCTGGAATGCGGCTTTTCTTTCAGCTTTGGCTTCACAGACCCCTCACCTCTTCCAGACACTTCACTTAATTCAGAATGGATCTCTACTCTGTCTCATTCTCTTCTTTCTTAGGAAATAAGTAAATTCTTTTACTTAAGGAAAACTTTTACGACAATAAGTGTCTTTTAATGCTTCACTATGTACGTTTGACAAAGAGGTTAGTACAGCTATTCGTTGCAGCATTCTACAGTTCTAAATTAACAATGTAATAGATAATCTTAAACTTATCTCAACTAATATTAGTAAAACTACAATGGGGTGGCACAACTTATTAAAGATTCTATTTGCAGTTGGTGACTACTCAAAGATTACATCTCACTAGTGACGATCTATATTTTGTTTTATTTTTTGTAGAATTCTGGTTATCTCTTTTGTATCATGTTGGACAGTAATTAAGGTTTTCTTTCTACTTTCTTGGATTTCTTTCAAGACTTCCAGTAGGTCTTGGTGCTTAATTAATTGTTTCACTAATGTAAGGTTCATCTTAATAGGGGTAGGTGGTAGTCTGTGATACATTGCGTAATTTGCTTTAATCCGCTGGTGGGATGTTATTGGTACTAAATACGAAAAATCACACTTAATAATTGTAACAAAATTACAAATACAGAAATTAGAATGGTTTTTATTAGAAAGAATAACATCATTGCTATCAATTTGTACAGCAGTACAAGCAGTTCTCAAGCATACACTCTTTTTTAGTATATATGAGCACAGTTTTTTGGTCAGTGACTGGATGAATTTCAATGTGGCAAATATTTTGTTCAGTGTCTAAACACACATCTTGGGCATTACGTATGGTAAGCACAAAGGCAGTGGCTATGTTAGAAACAGGATTATAGGTGAAATTCACTATAGTTTACTAGATTGAAACTTTTTTTCAAAATCAATTGCATTATTTCACACAATCTTCTGAATTTCAGCTGGAAAATTACTTTCACTCTCTTCCCGTATGATTAGAGCTGCTGTTGCTTTCACTTATAACTGTGCTTGTATACAACTGAAAGCTAAAGACACATTATTTTGAACTGTACTAAGTGTTTCTACTATTAGCTTGTGGTCTTGGTCTCTGGCCATTTCTCACTTTGATAGTACTTTTGAAATCTGCTACTGGCTAGTTCTTAATGCTAATAGAGATGCTTGTAAGGGTTGCTTCAATTTTGTTAGGCTACTTGCTGCAGTGGCTAGTTTATTCATTAGTATTTCTGAATTAATTCTATTTAAAACTCTTAATCTTGTCTCTAATATGCTAGTTAGATGTTTGTTATGGGGAACAGGAACTGCTTTCTGTCTATGACCATCCCTGCCAGAGGGATGTGCTGGGCTCACACTGCAAATTCAGACACACTTCACAAGTGTATCTGACAGAGGTTTAGGTCATACTTGAGGTAGATGTTTGTTCTGAAATGTAGAGACTTCAGGGAATCTAACTTCTCTTCCCCCCTCCAAAGCACTTGATTTCTCAGATGTGTGGCAAGCAGGAATGTCTTTCTTGGTTTACAAAACCTCACTTACTTTGCTCTAAGCTTCAGGTCTAAGCTTCAAGTAAATAATGAAGGAGAAATCTGAGAGAAGAGCTTAAATTCATTGCAGTGCTTCAGAAGAAACTGGGATTAGGTTTCTGCTGCTTGAAATACTCAGCACAAAAGTGATGCTCAAAATCTTACAGCTTGCTGCTGAGCTCTGAGGGGGGGTATCTCTAAGTGCAGTTTAGCACTTTTTACTAGCTATTGCCTGAGTGTTCAGCCAACTAGCTTGGAAAATTACTTAAGGAAACTGATTTTTTGGTGTTCTTGGTTTTAGGCACCAGGAGAGCTGGCTCTTTCTTTTTTTGTTCTGCTTTTGAGATATGCTTGTTTTTGTAACTATGTTGTCTGGCTTTCAAAGGAAGTTTTTAGGAAGGAGGAGCAGGCTGGTTGGATTTTTGAGATGTTAATTTGCATTATCAACTCTACACATTTGAGAGACTATTCTGGATTGAATAATAGCTGTTGTTCAGTCACATTCTTTACTATGTTAGGTTCAAGTTTGGAGTTTGGGTAGAGTCTGAACTAGTATGGGGTGTATAAGGCTCTGCTGTGGTAAAGAGTGCAGTGTCTACTTTGAATTCAAATGAAAGTCTGATAGCAATTCGAGCTCAAAGGCAGGTCACTTCTACAGGCTGTATTAAGGTGAAATTACACTAACAGTCTGATTCACTTAGGTTATCACAGACTTCTTGGTGTTCATATACACTAGGGGAGGTTCAGACACTAATTACATCTGGTCTCTCATAAGCCGTCCTATTGATGACCCAGCACTTTACTTTGATTTCTTCTCTTCAGATTTTTTGAAGTGTTCACAGTTCTTGTTCTTGCTATTCTTGCTCTTCACATACTTGATTCTCGTGGATTACTATAGTAGATATGTGCTTTAATATGCCTTTTCAGGTAGCTGAACTGCTTCTAGCAGCTGGATTGTCTCTTCTTTCCCTGTGAGGTCAGCAGTCTCTTCTCTTTCTAGATGGCTCTATGTGCATGCACAACTCTGAATGCTTTTTGCTGTTTCTAAGGCATGGGTCTATGCATTTATCTCAGCATTTTGTGCAGAGGTACTTATTGGTAAGGGTCTAGACTCTATTACTTTTCTGCAGGTAGTCACTGTGTACTTTGCAATGTCGCTTTCCACTGGCAATGTAGCTGCTCTTGTCAGTGAATTAGGTTTCTGCATCGTCTAAAGGAGTGTTTTTTAAGTCTGGGCGGCTGGAGTAGGTAGTTTGAATGGTTTCTAGGCAACTATGGTGTACTGCTTCTCTTTGATTCTACTGAGAAAAGAAGTTGGGTTGACAATATTAGTCACTACTATTTCTACATCATTTTGCTCTACTATGATGGCTTGGTATTTCAGAAACCTCTGTGGTGAAAGCCAGTGGCCACTCTTTACTTCTAGTACTGCGGACACTGTGTTGGACACTAGCACAGTCATTTTTGTCTCAGGGTAAACTTGCGTGCTTCTTGAATATTCAGCACAACAGCTGCTACAGCTCTGAGGCAACTTGGCCATCTTTTGGCTGCTGCATCTAGTTGCTTAGAGAAGTAAGCAACTACTCTCTGGTATGGACTTAAGTCTTGAGCTAATATTCTCAGGGCAATTCTTTGCATGGAAAAATAGAAAGAATGTTTTACTTACATCTGGAAGTTTCAAAGCTGGAGCCAACATGAGGGCACTCTCTAGCTGGTGAAAGGCCCGTGTGGCGTCTTTTGTCTACTGGGGATCTCTGTTTCCATTGGCAATAAGAGCATAGAGGGGTCTGGCGAACAGTCTATAATTATAAACCCACAGCTGGCACTACTCTGCCATGCTTAAGAAGGTTCGGAGTTCTTTCATTGTCTGGGGTTTCAGGGTTTGGCATAGGGTTTCTATGCTTTAAAGTCTGCTGCTCAGCACTCACTTCTTACCCCAGGTAGATTACCTTCTGTTTCACTACCTGTGCCTTTTTCTGTGGAGAGTTTAGTTCAAGAATGGCTTAAAGAAAAAGGCCAAGAGACATACAATTGAGAGAAAAGTAAGAGGGAAAAGTAAGGCAGTTTCTAACAGTTCTCAGCCTTCTGATTTCTATAAACAATTAGACTCTCTCAGGCATCACTTTATAAACAATAAAGTTCTCAGACTGTCTTCCCATAACAAGCAGAACACCGTCTCTGGGAAGGCCTGGCACCCTGGGAACAGATGTAGAAGTTTTGGGAACTCTGGTTCTGTTTTTAATAAACAATTGTAGGTATTCTAAAACAAAGGGAGTGGTTAGAAGTTTCTTTGTTAGCCTATCATTAATCTGGATTACAGAATATTCATGAAGTTCGTTAGCACTGTTATTTAAGGGGATGGATTGATCAATAAATCGGAGTTCGATGCATCAATCGGATAGTCTTTCTCCCTTCACTTCAATATATGGTGACCTCCGACCGTGATAGCGAACACCACGGGGAAGCGAACGCCACGGGGAAGTGAAGCCAGGTTCGGGTTCCGAAGATCGAAACTGCAGCCGGAACGGCAAAAGAAGCGCAGGAGAAAAAGCGGAGGACAACCCGCCGATCCGTGCCGTGCTGTGAGTGACCGTATAGATGGGCTCGTCCGACACATGTGGCTGCGACCTTGAAGAGCTGCAAAGCGCGCGCATTTACATAGGTATGGAAAGGCAAGCCGCATATGAACTTTTTATTACCTTTTTGCAAAAAAGGCAAATTAAGGGAATAGATTTACAGAAAGAATTACCGGGTCTCTTGGCATATGGTTTAGACAGGGGAATCTTTGTAAATCCTCACACAATTCACGAGTTTTCTGAGTGGCGTAAATTTGGTGATTTATTGTGGCAGGCTACGTTAGATGATGATAAAACTGCTAAGAAGTGGGGTAAATTATGGCGGGTCATTAACACCGACCTGCTGCAATTTCAAGCTGAAAAAAGGGCTGCTCACCAGGCTACTGCCGCTCACGATCGTAACAAAGAATACGATCAAGATAGGGAATTTGATAAGAACGCGGGAACTCCTCTCGGCCCCACGATGAGGATGGTTTTATTGCCCGCTTCACCACCTCCCTCGGCGAGCCAGGCTACAAGCCAGGCTATGAGCCAGCTTGCGAGCCAGGCTACAAGCCCGGCTACGAGCCAGCCTACGACCCAGGCTACAAGCCAGGCTACGCAGACTGCTTTATTACCCGCCCCGCAGCCCCCCTTTAACGAGCTGAGCTCCGCAGGCTGCCTTAACGAGCCAAGCTCCGCAGGGTGCTTTATTGCCCACTTTGCCGCAGGTTACACAGAGCACCTTTGATTCTCCCATGTCTGCTGCATCTCAGCAGCTGGGGCCAAAAACGCATACTCCATTCCCGACAAGCAATCAGCCGGTCCCTGGGTCGGAAAACGACTTGGCGACGGCGATCGCGAGGGAAAGACGGGACGCGTGGGCTGCCTTGGCCAAAGATGCAATTGAAAAGGGAGATCAGGAGCTGATAAGTTCGGCTCGGGAACTGGCTTGTCCAGTTGTCTTTAACCCCCAGGCTGGAGGAGGAATTCAAGCCACAATTAGTGCTCTTGACTGGAAGCTGTTATCTCAATTGTGAGCTACTGTTAGTCAGTTTGGATTTAAAAGCGAACCAGCTAAGCAAATGCTTGATTATATTTTTGACACCAGTATCCTTCTCATTAATGATTGTTGTGGCATAGTTAAATTAATCTTTACCCAACATCAACAATTGCTGTTTAACGCCCATTGGCAAGCATTGGTCAGTGAATGTGTGGCAGTTCAAAGACAGCCGGGGGACCCCCTGCATGGTATCACTATTAATGAGCTTATGGGGCTGGGACCTTTTCTTCGTACTGAAGCACAGGCTTTAATAGGTCAAGAAAAGTGCCGGGAGGCAATGAGGTTAGTCAGACTCGCGATAGATGTGGTGAAGGAACCAGGAGGGATACCAGTGTATATGGGAATTAAGCAAGGCAGAGATGAGTCATTCGGCGCTTTTGTTGATAGAGCTGCGGCTGCAATTGAGAGAGCTGGAGTAGCGGAATTTATGCGCGGGGCCCTCCTTAAACAGTGTTGTATTCAAAAGTGTAATTCCACTATTAGAAACATACTTAACACCTTAGGTGCGAATTGGACTATAGAGGAAGCATTAGAGAGGATGGCTCTTATTCCTACCGGGCAGCAAGCTTTTGTGGTAGATGCACTCAAACAGATAGGAATAGGTTTGCAAGAACAGGCAAAGTCCTCTCAGAGTCAGGTGTTAGCCGCTCTTGCACCTCTCCAAGCGTCAGCAACATTTGCAGCATCAAATAAAGGGGGCCGCATGAAATGTTACCGATGCGGAGGTATGGGCCACTTGCGCCGGGACTGCCAGGCTGTCGGAATCTGGTGCCAGAAATGCCGTATGGATACCCATAATACGAGCGCTTGTAGACGGAAGTCGGGAAACTTCCCCAGGAGCGCGCATCGCACCGGCCGCGCCCAGACACAAGTCGCCGCTGCAGCAACAACAACGCCCCCTCCTCCCTCCAATCCTCCGCAGCCGGGAGTTTTCAACCCGTCAAAGCAGGGAGCCTTCAGCCAGCCACAGCAGGGAGCCTTCAACCAGCCACAGCAGGGAGCCTCGGCATGGACCTGGCAGCCGCAATAGACGTGACACTAATGACTCCGCACCCGCAGAAAATTCCAACAGGGGTTCGGGGACCTATTATTATACAGGACAAAGTAGTGGGTGCATTGCTTTTTGGAAGATCTTCTGCATCCATGTTGGGACTGTTTGTTTTACCTGGTGTCATTGACGCGGATTACACGGGAGAGATTATAGTGATGGCTTACACTCCTTTTCCTCCTCTTCAAGTTCATAAGGGACAAAGGATTGCTCAGCTGGTACCACTTGAGCAAATGACCAAAGGAATACAACCCATAAAAGGTCAGAAGAGGGGCGAAAGTGCCTTTGGTTCCACAGGAGGACTTACTTTGCTGACTTTGGATCTATCTGACAGACCTAAGAAAAAGGTAGAAATAGAGTTCCAAGGACAAAAAAGGGCATTATCGAGTTTGCTAGATACGGGAGCAGATTCCAGCATTATTAGTCCTAATTGCTGGCCTCAACACTGGCCTCTGCAGCCAGCAACCACTGCAGTATCCGGGGTCGGAGGATTTACCCTGGCTAGCCGTTCTCCTCCTCTTCAAGTTTACATCGATGGGAAACAGCTTACAGCAATTTTTTCAGTAGTCCAGCTGCCACCTACTGTTCAATGCCTTATAGGTCGAGACATTATGGCTCAACTGGGGGTAGTTTTGAGAAATGAACACCCTTTAGGGTAGCAGCCATTGCTTGGACTTTCCCAATTCCCATTACCTGGATTGTTGACACCCCGGTATGGGTTAAGCAATGGCCTTTAAAAGGGGAAAGTCTTCAACATGCACATCAGCTTGTCTCAGAACAATTTCAACAAGGACACTTGCGTTTATCTACCAGCCCCTGGAATACTCCAATTTTTGTGATTAAAAAGAAGTCAGGAAAATTCAGACTGCTCCATGATTTGCGTGCTGTTAATGAACAGATGGAACCTATGGGCTCATTACAACCTGGATTACCTAATCCGGCCATGATTCCAATGGATTGGCCTTTGCTGATTATTGATCTGAAGGACTGCTTTTTTACTATTGCCCTCCACCCGCAGGATATGCAACGCTTTGCTTTCACATTACCTGCGATTGACAGAGAAGGACCTGATCAGAGGTTTGAATGGACGGTATTACCACAGGGCATGCGCAGCAGCCCCACCTTGTGTCAGCTTTATGTCACTGCAGCTTTACAACCTCTTAGGAAGCAATGGCCTAATACAGTGATATATCATTACATGGATGATGTATTATTTGCTCAGCCTATGCCTTTCACACAACAACAAGTCCTGGAAATAAGAACCACATTGGCACAATATTCTCTGGTGGTAGCTCCTGAGAAAATACAAACAACTGCTCCTTGGAAATACTTGGGATGGTCTCTGACAGAACAAACTGTCAAACCGCAAAAGCTGCAATTAAAAACAAAAATAACCACCTTAAATGAGGCTCAAAAATTCCTGGGTGATTTACAGTGGTTAAAACCGATTGTGGGGATACCCAATGAACTGCTCAACGAGTTGCGTCCACTTTTAAAAGGAACTGATCCAACTCATCCAGTCTGTATCACTGAGAAGCAACAGCGGGTCATTCAGCAAATTATGGACTGTGTCATGCATGGACATGTTTATCGAAGGGATCCAGACTTACCCATAGATTTAACCATTTGGAATGGCCCACAATATCTTTTGGGAGCACTCACGCAGTGCCAACAAAAAACGGGGGAAACACGGATATTAGAATGGATCTCCCCCCCACTGCAGCAAACTAAGACTCTTTTTCAAAAAATTGAAATGTTAGTGGATCTGATAAAGAAGGGCAGAGAAAGGATCTTGCAGGTGTCTGGGGCAGAACCAGCTGCCATCAAGATACCAATGAAAAAGGATACCTTGGATTGGTATTGACTAATTCACAGGAACTGCAGGAAGCTCTCTTAGGTGCATGTTGCCCCATTGAAACACATCAGCTTCGACCAGCTTTGGTTCAATGGATAGGGGACTGGGACTGGATAACTCGTCCTAAGCGAGAAAACTCTCCTATCTCAGGTGCCATTACTGCATTTACAGACGCTGGCAGAAAATCAAGAACTGCTGCAATAACCTGGCAAGAAAAGGGAGTATGGAAGCATCATATTCTGCAAGCAGAAGCAGTGGACAATCTACAAACCATGGAACTGTTAGCAGTGGTATGGGCACTGGCACAGTTAAAACAACCTCTGAATGTTGTTACAGACTCTCTGTATGCAGCAGGAGTTGTAGCAAGAATTGAAGACGCTTCTATAAAAGAGGTGCAAAATCAAAGACTATATGAACTATTATTGCAGTTAAAGAGAGCTACAAGATCCAGGGAACATGCTTATGCTGTAATTCATGTTAGAAGTCACAAATGGGATGTTGGTTTAGGAGAAGGAAATGATAGGGCAGATAGGTTGGTCACCATTACCCAAAGCACACCTCTGTCAAGTCATCTATTGGCTCGAGAAGCCCACTCAATGTTTCACCAAAATGCAAAAGGCTTAAGCAGAGAATTTAAGATATCACTATCAGAGGCAAAAGCTATTGTGAGGGCCTGCCCGACTTGTAGTCATCATAATGGGGGATGTGGTTTAGGCCTAGGAGTAAATCCACGAGGCCTGCAAACAAACGAGCTATGGCAAATGGACATTACACATGTCCCCAGTTTTGGCAAACTAAAGTATGTACATGTGTCTATTGATACTTACAGCAAATATATATGGGCAACAGCTCAGGCAGGAGAAAGAGCTATACACGTGGAAAGGCATCTGTACAGTTGCTTTGCAGTGATGGGTACACCAAAAAGAATTAAAACAGATAATGGTCCTGCCTATACCAGTCAAAGGATAGAGAAATTCTGAAAAGATTGGGGGATTGAACATACTACAGGTATCCCAAATTCCCCTACAGGGCAGGCTATCATCGAAAGGGCACATGGTACTCTGAAGAAGTATTTAGCCAAGCATGAGAAAATAACTGACCCCCAGGCAAGGTTATTAAAAAGCTTATTTGTGATTAATCATTTGTGTGTATTCGGAGATGTAGGGCAATCTCCTGCAGAACTGCACTATAAGCCACAAGAAATTGGTGAACAGAAAAAAGAAGTGTGGGTAAAATACCGAGATCCCAAGACAGGGTTATGGAGGGATCCTGATAAGGTCCTGTTCTGGGGAAGGGGATATCTTTGTATTTCCACCCCTACAGGAGTGTTGTGGGTACCTGCCAAGTGGACTAAACCTGTTCTTGATGCAGCGCTTGGTGGACCATCTCACGGAAGAGGACAAGGACCGTCTGGAGAAGAAGCTGCTCCTGATCCTGAGACCACTACTGCTTCAACTGAAGGGACACTCGAAGGCGATCGACAGGG
This sequence comes from Melozone crissalis, assembly GCF_028551555.1. Taxonomy (NCBI): domain Eukaryota; kingdom Metazoa; phylum Chordata; class Aves; order Passeriformes; family Passerellidae; genus Melozone; species Melozone crissalis. The sequence goes on from NW_026535827.1 coordinate 1,810,148, forward strand.
CCATAACACGCCGTTGCCGGACAACCAGGGAACTGATTGACATTATTGACTCATTATCATCTTTCCATATAAGAGGACCGGCAAAAGAGAACTGTCTTGAGTGTCACAGCCCAAATTGTGCTGCTTGGGTTGCATTGTGTTGTGGGGGTTGTGATAGGACCTTTTGGGTAGATCAGTTGTCACTTTCCCGTTTATGGTGCCACACCTGTAATTATAGATATATCTGGGAACATAATTGGGAGCGGGCACTACGGAATGAGACAGGGCTAAACACTGCCTCAGCTTGAGACCTTTATGAATCTCATGAGCAGAAAATTTTGGCTTATTATCGGTGGGAGGTACAGTGTATTTTGAAAAAGGTTAAAGCTCAAAGTGCATCATATATAGCCTCAGTAAGGTGTAGGAAACTGGTGCCTTTAACATCACATTCTGTTGTAGGTCCTATAAGAGGAGATCCCAATCAAGCATTAGATAACTGCATTAGAAAGTTACAAAGGTGTGGTCTTCAGGTGTCAGGAACAGTAAGGTTAAAAACTGAGAAGAAAAGGAAGGTTAACATCAAAACAGAAAAATGAGGTTCATTTTTATTATATTGCTTAGTATAGTAGTAGCTGAAGAATTAAGGGTAGCACATTTTAATCAGCCTAGAGATAATGTATGGATAACACTTGCTAGACAGACTAATCAGTCATCGCTTTGTCTTAGCCTAGGAGGAGTTACTAATCCGTTTCGAACATGTTTGGTAGGGCTTCCAGTATGGTCTCCTCAAGAATTTTGCAGTTTTATTAATAACCATGCCTTATGTATGCGCAACATGGTGAATATCCAGTTACCAGCACAAAAAGGGTATACTTCTAGTCAGAGTGATGGCTACCGCCAATGCCTGCTAATTCAATCACTTAGTACTCCTTTGCATTCCCCACCTGAGGAGTTAGATCTTTTCGGAAGTGCAAATGCTAGTATGACCAGCACTTCTAACGGTGGGTGGTTCAGCTTTGACTATTCTAATCTTCAAAAGGTGAATCAGCATAAACAGACATGGGCTACTCTGGATTCATCTTTAAGTCCGGAAATAGTGTCCAAACAGCTTTATAACCAGTGTAAAGGCTCTAGTATCATAACACCTAAGAAATTACCCACAGGGATATTTCTAATCTGTGGAGATAGAGCCTGGAACGGAATACCAGCCCAGCCGCAGGGTGGACCTTGTTATTTAGGCAAGTTATCATTATTCCACCCTAACATATCTGTGCTGATGCAACTAAGTCGTAAGACTAGCAGGGAAAGGCGCAGCTTACATAACTTGGACTGTAGTAAAATAGGAGACCCATTGTTCTGGAGTAAATTTAAACAAGTGATGGTTTCAGCTCTCCTACCATGGGGTGCTGCAAGCAAAGCAATGACTTTAGTAAAACAAATAGGGTGTTGGGCTAAGGGTGAATTAAATAAGACATCACAGATATTAGATATGTTAACTGCAGATGTACAAAGTGTTAATCATGCTGTTTTACAAAATAGAGCTGCTATAGATTTTTTACTGCTAGCACAAGGCCATGGGTGTGAAGAGTTTGAAGGGATGTGTTGCATGAACTTATCTGATCATTCTGTATCTATTCATGCTAAGTTAAAAGAGCTACGACTGGGGCTTAACAGCCTTAAGGAAGAAGAAGGATTGGGAATTGATGAATGGCTTAAAAGCTTAGGATTGGGCCCATGGTTAAGAAACCTTGTAATATATGCTATAGGGATATTAGGCGTACTCTTATTGCTTTTATTTATCTTACCTTGCTTCTGCAGCTGTATCCAAAAGATGGTTGGTAGGATGATAGAGAAGACCTGGCAAGCTAACCTCTTTTCTCTCAAAGAAAAAAGCGGGGGAAATGTGGAGAGTTTAGTTCAAGAATGGCTTAAAGAAAAAGGCCATGAGACATACAATTGAGAGAAAAGTAAGAGGGAAAAGTAAGGCAGTTTCTAACAGTTCTCAGCCTTCTGATTTCTATAAACAATTAGACTCTCTCAGGCATCACTTTATAAACAATAAAGTTCTCAGACTGTCTTCCCATAACAAGCAGAACACCGTCTCTGGGAAGGCCTGGCACCCTGGGAACAGATGTAGAAGTTTTGGGAACTCTGGTTCTGTTTTTAATAAACAATTGTAGGTATTCTAAAACAAAGGGAGTGGTTAGAAGTTTCTTTGTTAGCCTATCATGAATCTGGATTACAGAATATTCATGAAGTTCGTTAGCACTGTTATTTAAGGGGATGGATTGATCAATAAATCGGAGTTCGATGCATCAATCGGATGGTCTTTCTCCCTTCACTTCAATATTTTTCTTTGAGACTCTGCGTCCTTGGAGTCTTAGGAAATTCAAAAGGCTTACCGTCTAGGCTTCTCTTGCTTCTCTCGTCTGAGTGGCTACTAGAAGATTGTCTACGTACTGCAACAGCTTCCTTTCTTCTTGTGGAGCTTCCTGGGACTCTGGGTCTTTGCAAGCTGTTCTCTAATCGGAGTGGGGAATCTTGAAGCCTTCAGGCACATGGACTATGTGAGCTTGTGTTTGAATGTAAAAATTTTCTGGCTGGCTTCGTGGATAGGGAGGCAAAAGAAGGCATCTCTTAGGCCTAAAATAGTGAACTAGGTTAGCTCAGGTGTTAAACAAGTTAGTAAAGTATATGGATTTGCTACTACAGGGTATAAATTCTGTGTTATCTTATTGACAGCCCTTAATCCAGTACTATCAGTTATTGGGCTGATTCTTTCTTTATCTTCTTTTTGAGGGTACTACTCAGTTTTTACTAGTTGTGTTCTTTCTTTAAGCTTGATGCTCATGGGGGAGCATCTTTCACTCTCTCTGGTACAGCAGAGGCCCATACTCTTGAAAACACTTATTTACTTATTCTAATATCTCTTTACTAATGTCTTTCTTAATTTCAGTGTCTGTTAATGTTAAGCCTAACATCTTTATATTATTTGCTTCTAGAGTAACCTTTCTCATTTGAGAATGTTTAGCAAATTGAGCGAATTGTACAAAAGCTTTTAGGTACACATAGTACACATGTTACTTTAAAGGTTTGCACAAGTATGCTTTTTCAGACTGGCTAGTTGTTCATTCTCCACACTACAACATAAACATTCTCTACAGGTACTAAAACTTTATTTAAAACTGAATATATGACTCTTGTGTTGACAAAAATTCTTCTCTTTTGGGGAGGTCATCTTTATTCTTCCTCCCTTACCTTGGGAGGAGCTTTTAGCAAATCATATGTACTCATTTTGTGAACTGTGATTGCTTTGCATTTCAGCATGATAATCTTTGCTTGATTTCATACGTTGCTATCTTATGCTGCATGCTGAACAACATGTTTGATTTGCTTTCTCTTTGCCTTGTTTTCCTTTTCAAGGGCCAAGACTAGAGGGCGGTCTGGTCTCACAGTCTCTTTGCAATTCTGGGCGATTTCTTTAAACAAAAAGACATTTCAGCATACAAAAACACTTTCTCATTTATCTTCTTATTATAAAACAGTACTAACAGCAATGAAGTATTATAAATCTTTTTATTTTCTTAGCTGCTCTTACTGGCAACCTCCTCCCAGTGAGCCCCTCCCAAAAGGGGCTAATTTAGGAACTTGTTTGCGTTTGCTCTGGTCAGTTCTCATTATTTATTTCTTCTTGCTCCATTTCGCTTCTACTCAAACCTTTTTACAGACTTTCACAGTAGTTTCTCAATTTTCTTCTTATACACAGCTCTAGGTGGCAGGTATCAGATGTGATTCCCACACACAAGCTCTAAGACCTTAGGTTCTGAATCTGCTTGACCAGAAACTTCTAATTTACACTCGGGGCATGTGCCCTGACACTTATTAGAACAGCAAAATAGCAATACCAGTGTTTCTCATAAACACTGCACTGCAATAACACTTGCACATCTAGCTTTTGCCTACAGGCCATTCCCCTGTTCCCTGGGGAGACGGGGAAGCCAGAGCTGTCCCTGTGTCCCGGGGACAGCTACTGTCACCTCACACAGCATGCTCGCCTCTTGATGCACCAAAGGCTCCCTGAAATTGCCCACAAAGGCAGGCTCTTCTGTTTGTTACAGAGAACTTTAAATCCCTACAGCAGATTGAAAGCAGATTGTTTTCAGTCTAGACTTACTGCAGTACTAACTGAAGTCTCATAAATCTCAAAAGTCTCATTAACTAATTCATCTCATTCATCTCTTCTATATAAACTCTGTTTTACAAAATATCAGTCTTTTCTAGTTCTCTTCTTGCGCAATCTAATTAAGCACTGTGTCTACTTACACTTGTTTTACTGCTTTGCAAAAAGGCTGTGCTGGTCACAGCCGAAACTCTGATATGCTTACAGACACACGCACTCCCCCCCCTTTTATCTCAAATTTACTAGAGCCAAGGCTTGAATTGCTGTGAGGGGGACAATTCTTGGAATTCCTTTAACTCGCTTTATCGTAGTTAGGCATAAATCACCGTACTATAGTTCTCTTGTGTAAGATGCTACTCTTGTTGCAACAAAATCTTAAAATCTCTACAAACACTACTATACAATCTGAGAATCAAATTACCACAATGCAGCGGAAGAAAATCACCACACAAAATCACTGGGAAAGGACATATTTCTCAAAGTGCTCACTTTTCTTAACACAGCAAAGCATACCATAATTCGTCATTTACTCACATCAATTTTTCCTGGACACAATCAAAATAACAGCACACAGTCTAGAGATCAAGTCCAAACATCCAAGGCAAAGGAATTCTCTGAGCTCATACTCACGGTTAAAATGTACTAAATCTACACAAATCACTACATTTAAACACGATAAATACCATCACTGACATTCCTCCACTCGCTTCTCTGCAGGACACTTCTCTCCCTGCCCCCGCAGCCTGCTGCAGCTGGTGCTTCAGGCCTCACTCGGCTGCTTCAAACACGGGTAGTACTGACTCCCCCCGCACCGTATAGCACTGTAGATCTACTCTCTTTTATACACCATACACTTATACACTTGCATGATTGCAAACAACGTGCACTGACCACACAATGCACACATTAACCATACAGCAACACAGTGTCTGGACATCACACACACACACAAACAAAACACACCATGGGCTCAGCAGTTCTGCTCTATCAGAACAATGAACCCCCAATACATACATACACGGGTTCACCCGGCTCACCCCTAGAGCCTCTAGCGGTTCTGCTCTATCAGAACGATGAACCCCCAATACACACATACACGGGTTCACCCGGCTCACCCCCAGAGCCTCTAGCGGTTCTGCTCTATCAGAACGATGAACCCCGTCTCTAATACAGCTGCTCCATCAGCTGAACTCAGACGTCTCTGGGTGGTTTACTCCCTTGCTCTCCTTTCCCTCCCCCAGGGGCCCCTCAGTACATACCGTATCTTCCTCCGCAGGCCAGCGGGTCTTTGTCTGTCCTCGCAGGTGGCAAGTTGAGACTAGCAGAGCCCCACCAGGAAAAAAAATCCTAGGGCACGCCTTGGAGGTCCGTCTATCCCCCCTGCCCCTGCGGGGACAGAGAACTCCCTGCCTGGCTCGCCATAATGTTTTGCGGAGAAAAGAAGAAACCTCACAACTTTGTAAAAGTTGTAAAGCCCGGTATGCCTTTATTACGACTCGCGCCGGACACAAGCCCCCCCAAAAAAGCATGCGTATGTCTGAAGACCTCAGGTCTTCTTTTATCCCCCTTCCAAATGCATATGCATACAGTTTCACAATAAGTTCATACATATTCATTCCGCGTAACATTTAGCACCAGTTCTTCTTTATCAAAGGAATTTCTAGGTCGGGGCAGATTGACTTTGTGGTCATTTCTGTTTTTCTGTCTCTGTCTCCTTGTTGTCTCTGGAATGCGGTTTTTCCTTCATCTTTGGCCCCACAGACCCCTCACCTCTTCCAGACACTTCACCTAATTCAGAATGGATCCCCACTCCGTCTCACACCGAACTTCAAATTTCTGCCTGGTGCTCAGGACTTTATACTGAAACAACTGCCCAATCTCTTGATTGCCCAACTTTCCCAACATCAGGTCTTACATCTATCGAGACTTGAACACACGAAACCTCGGCCTAAGAACCCCGGTCGTACCTGACTCCCTCAGTCAGGAAAAACAACTGCCTGATTTTTAGTTTGCCTAACCTGCCAATTTTTAGGCCTCACCGTATCAGGACTTAAAAGCAAACCGCAGCCTCCTTCGCTGGGGTTTGTACCTGACTCCTTTGTCAGGACTTACTTTGCCTGCAGGGCTTGTGAAACACCCGAATCCTTCTCGGGACTTACAAATCTCACCCGAATCCTTCTCGGGACTTACAAATCCTACCCGAATCCGTCTTGGGACTTGCCATCTGCCTGACTTCCCTCTGTCAGGACTTACTTTGGGTGCATGCCACTCATACAACTATTTCCTCTGCACGCCCGGAGGGGGGGGGCCTTTATTTTTCCCCTTAGGAGACGACTCACTCACACTAATTCCAAGCACTTCCCCCTGTTCCCGGCCGGCTTTCTCGCGAAAGGACGAAAACGTGGTACTGAGGGGACCGCTCTAGCTTCGAAGGTCCGGCTGCCAGCCCTCATCTCACTTACACACACATGCGCACGTCTCCCACTCCCGCCACCGGATTTTTCACCAGTCCGGTGCTCCGGTGCTCCTCTGCGTCGCTGCTCCTGAGCCGATTCCTCTGGTCCTGGTAGCCAGCTGTCCTGGAGGTCGAAGATGGCCAGTCCTGGTGTCCTCTTCCGGCGTGGCTATTCCGGATGAGCACCCCAGCTGACATAAACAGGGCAAGGAAACTTCTTCTCCATTTTAATGCCTTTATTATAAGTGATCAGCTCAGGATTGGGCACCTCGGCAGGGCTGCAGCTTCCCGTCGTCTCTCCCAGGGCGACTCAGAGGAGGAGGATATGCGCAGCTTTGTCCACTAGGGGCAGAGCTGGGGATCCGGTCCTCGTGGGAGCCTTTTGGGTGTCGAGACCCTTCGATGTTACTTTTCCCCCCTCCTTCCCGTCTGCTCCCGGCGTCGGGACGACTCCCATGGTCAGGGCGAGAGGGACTCCGAAGGTTCTCTGCATCTCTGCAGGCTCAGCACTCCGCTCCTCACATCCAGAAATCACTCCAGTCTCTCAACTCTTAGGTGGCTCATTGTTTTTGGGGTTTTCCCAGTACGTTTGGAGCAGGGGTCCCACACAGCATGCTGGTCCTTAGAGTTATTTTGCATATCCCTCCCCTCCAAAGTCCCTTCTCCTCACTGTTCAGGAGGTACCCCACCCTTCACTGTCTCAGAGAAGGGCCATTAACTCGCCCCAGCCAGGGCTTTTACTGATACAAAAACGACTATTAACAACAATGACCCGTAATTACCATAACACAAGCAGCAGCCCAGCAGCAGCATTGGTAACCTTTTTCTCACAGAAAAATTGGCAGAATTTTTGTTCATAACAGTGGGGGGGGCGACAGTCCCCCTTTTTCGGGCTCCACAGAATCCCGGCTACTAGTGGAGGCGCAATGCTGAACAAAAGGGCCACAGCATGGGCCTGGGGGGCACTGGGTTACTTTATTTGATGTTAAACTCCCCGAATCCCAGGGTCCCAGGCAACGAACTGGGGGCAAACAACAGCTTATAAAGGGAGGCAGGTCTCAAGGGAGGATACAATGTTCAACTAATCAGGAGAACTGGGGATGGAACCCAAGGCAGGGAATACAAGGGAGGAAAACTGCTTGGGATAGGAGGGGTTAATAACTGGATGTGGGGGGGGGAAGGGGTTTGAAACTTGGCAGGGAAGTAGCTAAGTAACAACAGATAAGACACCTGGCTCAATTGAATAACAAAGGCGGGTCTGTGTCACTCTAAAAAAGGGGGAGAAAAAACCCAAAAGGACTACCAAACCACAAATCAAACAATAAACATGCCAAATAAAAACCACAGCATAACATTATATGATTTTGAAATATGACTTCTTTTAAATAATTAATTTCTGTTTTCAACCATCCAGTGGCATCTGCCATTGAGTTTGCAATTATTTTCATCTCTGTTGAGGTGTTCACTATTGCTTTTTCTAAGTGTACAATTCCTAAAGTTGGGAATAAAGCTCTGACAAAGTTCTGAAGGCCTGTATTATATCTAATCGGAGGATTAGAAGGTATACTTCGACTAAATCAGTTTCTCCAAATTCCTCTAACAATTCCTCTAATTAAACGAGTATGATTTATAACTTGTATCGGTGGGACGAGATACCCCATAGTACACTGACCTGTCTAATTTCCAGGTAGTTGCTGAAGGGCTATTTCATTTCCACACAACCACCAAAAGCCATTTGGCAAATCACAGTTAGTTGTGATGCTCATGTTGGAATTGTTAATATGCCTTGCAAACAAATAGTTATGCCATTGAGCAAATTGAACTTTAAAATCTGGTGAGGTAGGTGGTGAATTTATATCTGACATGTCCTGTAGAATGTCAGTAATTCTGGTCCAATTGGGAGTATTATTAAACTGGCCAAAGTTTGGTCCTGTAAAGTTTGACTCCACATAAATAATGGATTGACTGATGAGTGATAACTGAAAAAGGGGTTTTCCTAAAGGTGAACCTATTTGTTTGCATTGTGTACTACTATTAAACAAGGTATACGGGCTTAATTCAGTCCAATTACTAGAGGGCACCCCTAACAATGGTAAGTGCAATTGTTGTACCATTCCCCACAGCCAACAGTCTCTTATTCCAGTATGATTAGCTATTGCCTCAAGCAAAGCTACATACTTATTTACATCAAAAATTACTACAATCTGCCAAAAAACAACAAATAATAACAAAGTATTCACAATTTCCAGCTGAGTTTCAGCTTAGAGTCCGTCATTATCAATGGTTGTTACTGTCCAAGTTGCAACAGGAGATTTCTTCACTTGGGTATAGTGAATCCAGGTGGGATTTTCTCCGACCCGAATTGCATTGAAGGTTTTCAGGAGGACTTGCAATGGTCTGTCCTACTTCTCCTGTAGAGGATCACCTGAAAAATTCTTAACATATACCCAGTCAACAAGATCAATTGTGTGCCATTTATGATCTGGTTGCTTAGGGTGATTTTCAAATACAGTGTTATACTTCTGGTGCAACTGAGTGTTAATGGTTTTTAAGTATTCATAAATATATTGATTACCAACCTGGGTCAGGTTTTCATCATGAGTAGCATTTAACGCATAAAGTTTACCATACAAAATTTCAAATGTGCTAATCTTTTCTTTTGACCGTGGCTTTATCCTGATTCTGATGAGGGCAATGGATAATGCCTGGTACCAGTACAAATTTGTCTCTTGACAGATCTTAACTATTTGTTGTTTAAACACGTGGTTCATTTTCTCTACTTGACCACTAGCTTGTGGCCTGTAAGGAGTATGGAATTGCCACTCAGTTCTCAAGGCCTTGCTGACAGCTTATACAATTTGTGCACAAAAATGTGATCCTCTGTCAGAGGATATTACTCTAGGTACACCAAATCTAGGTATGATCTCATTCAACAGTACTTTTATTACTTCTCTAGCTTTTTTTTGTCCTACAAGGAAATGGTTCTGGCCACCCAGAGAAAGTATCAGTAAGTACCAGCAAATGCCAACCCCCCCTCCTTTCTTGGGAGTTCAGAAAAGTCTATCTGCCACAAGTCTCCAGGAAAAGCTCCTCTGCTAATAACCCCTTGTTCTAGCCTAACTGTTCTGTTTGGATTATTCTTTAAACAAGTCACACATTGTGATGTTACTTCTTTAACAATGTCCTGCAAGCCTGGTCCTGCAATTCGTTCCTTTAGGTATTGGTGTAAGGGTTCTGCTCCCCAGTGGGTCTTATCATGTTCAGATTTTACATAATGTCTCATTGACTTTTCTGGTATTATTAGTTGACCTGTTTCTAATTGTCCCCAACCATTCTCTAAAAGCTTTCCTTTATTTTCATTAATCCATTTATAATCAGAGGGTTGGTGTTTTATAGGCTGCTTAGTTGATACTACATTAGGTATTAGAGCTGCCACAATTGGTTAATTTCTTTCAGCAGTGATTTAGCTTCATAATCCACAAATTTGTTACCTGTTTCTGGAGGGTATTACCCTTTGAGTGCCTTTGGCAATGTATAATTGCCACTTGCAATGGGAGTTTCACCACCTCGAGGAGCCTGAGGATTTCGGTTACATATTTGATGATCTTTAGTGCAGTCAGGAGTCCTCTTTCTCTCCATATGGCTCCATGGGCATGAACAATTCCATTAGCATATTTGGAATCAGTACAAATATTAACTTTTTTTCCTTTTGCCAGTTCTAATGTTTGAGTGAGGGCTATCAGCTCAGCCTTTTGTGCTGAGGTTCCTGCGGGTAATGGGTTTGACTCAATTACCTCCAAGACTGTTGTCACAGCATACACTGCCATTCACACTCCCTGTCTCAGAAAACTGCTGCCATCAGTGAACCAGTTCATGGCATCTGGGAGCAGCTCCTCTTTTAAATCTGGGCAGCTGGAGTACACAGCTTCCATGGTCTCTAGGCATTCTTGTACTACAGGTTCAGCTTTGGACTTTCCTTGCAGAAAAGAGGCAGGGTTAACAATTTTGGTCAGTTGAACTTCAGTATCATCAGATTCAGCCAGGACTGCTTGGTGTTTTAGGAACCTTGAGGGAGACAGCCAATGGTTCCCTTTCTGTTCTAAAATGGCTGACATCATGTGTGTGTGACACTAAGACAATCATCTTTTGTCCTGGTGTAAACTTCCATGCCTCTTCAATATTCATGATCACTGCTGTTACTGCCCTACGGCAGTCGGGCCAGCCCTTGCTCACAGTATCCAGATGTTTAGAAAAATAGGCTACTGCCCTTCTGTAAGGATATAGGTGTTGTGCCAGAACTCCTAAGGCTATTCCTTGTGTCTCATGTGAGAATAACCAAAACAGTTTAGTCATGTCAGGAAGTCTCACGACTGGGGCTCTCATGAGCTTGCTCTTCAATTCTTCAAAGGTGTCATTTGTTTCAGGAGTCCAATCTATCAGTGATGATGAGAGAGACTGAGTGGTGGTCAGGATCTGATTTTACTGTCGGCTACATATACTTATATACCATTTCAGGAAAGCTAGGAATTTTTTGCTACAATGATTGGGTTAATCATCACATAAACAAACTTTTGCATTTTGCAACATCTCTTGCTTGCAGAATTTGATTCACTCTTCTTTTTTGGTCAGACAGTCTTGATTCAATCTTCTTTCCTTGATTCAATCCTCAAAGATCTGTTTGTTCTTGCCAAGGCATCCTGATAATCAAATCTCTTATGCTAATCAGATCCAAAGTACATCATCTCCCCCTTTTCTTTTGAACCAAAACCACTCTTTTAATGGCCCTATTAATTAATCTCTGCACACATTGAAGCAACCAAGGTATCATGATTAATGCAATTATTATCAAAATCATCATATACATACCCATCCTAAGAAAAAATCTTTTAGCTAGGATGCCAAACCCCAGCCACTAAAGGATCAGGCCAAATCTCCACAAACCAAAAACATTCCTGATGGCAGCTGCAGGGGGGGGGGCATTACTGGATTTAGAAAGACTGTCAGAAGCCCAATTTTACCAAAAGGTTTGATTCTTATATACAGGGTGATAGGGAGAAACATCTTAATTTTCAGACTGATTCTTTCCCATGTATTTAAAATTAACACAAAAATCCATTTTCACAGAACCCAGGAGCTCTAATTCTTGGGGCTCCAAGGGTGCTTCAGGAAGGTAAGGGATCAAGTTTTATTTGATTTGCTTTCAAAATTTTTAGTGTAAATATTAGTGTAAAGTTCTTGAGGAGCTATACTCCCTTTTTTATTTGTTTAATAGCATGTGTGTTTCTTGTTATGAACATGAAGGCAACATAAAAGCAAAACAATGTGTGACAAAACAATAAACTTTAAGTAAAAATAAATCAGATAATATATACAATTAGTAGTACATGAAAAATAAAAAGGTTATTTTAAAGCAATGCATTATCAATTTCTAAAATATTGTACTATTACTTAGAGTCTGAAGTAATTGGCAAGCTTCATTTTAAAGTGAGGGCTTGGAGAACTATTCCCAGGTAAGTTTTCCAAGTTCACTTTAAAAGGAGGTTTAGCTATTATAGGTCTAAATTTTGCAAGTCAAAATGACTTGAGTATAGTTTTGGTGTAGAAAACACTTGGGTTTATTGGTATATTTCTGACTAGTTAAGGCTAGGACTTGGCCAGGGTCCAGGCCTTAACTGGAAGAATCTCTTTAATATATTTTTAAAACCTCTTAGTAATAATAGTTAGGAAAGTTCTTTAAAATAATATATGTCTTATAAATAGCTATACAACAATATGTGAAGGTTTGTAAAGCAGTTGGCTTTGCCATTTATCTTTAGCTAAATAGTAGTAAAACAAAAAAGCATTAAACAGCTTACAACCCATAGCAGTCATAATATGAAATTTACTCATTCTTCAGTACTATTTAAAAAATAAAATAGCAAAATTGTTCTTATTTCTATAACAAAATAGCTCTACCTTGCAATTTAAATGAGTAAACTTTGACAAAAATCCATTCAGGCTTTATGTTGATGCCCGGGAAAACTCCACAACTCGTATGTATTTATTCATCACTGAAGGTGCATGCGGGGTATTTCCACAAAGACATGCATGCCCAAAGTGGCACTTATTCCTCTATTTATTCGCTAAAGCATTACATATTTATTAAATTATGCAATTCACCTATACATATTTGTTTTCCCGCCTTGCTTAGCTTCGCTCCATATTATAATGACTTCAAAGTTCTTCTGCACTTGTGCAGTGCTCTCTGGTGGTCGTGTGGTGGTTGTGCAAGATGAAGTAAATGAGCCTTCCCGTCTTCTTGGGGGCTGAACATTTCACCTTGTCTCCTTGTACATGCTCACTGGTCTCCTGGTCTCATTTTAAACCGCAAGACTAGTTTTGGCCAGTGTCCTGGTTTGAGAGGAAGTGAGTTTTTTGGGATGCTGTGATCAAACCAATAGGTGCTCAGATTTGAATATTGGCACCTGGTGTGGCCACTGAGGACATGGAAACGCCTCTGAGAATACAGAGGGTTAAAAACAGAGAACTCCCAGGAAACTTTCTCTTGGGTTCCAGTCAGTGAAAGGTTCAGACCTCACCTGCCCAGCTGTTGCCAGCTGGGTGGGGGAGGGGAAGCCATGCGGCCGGGTGAGGTGAGCCAGGGCCCTGAGGATGGAAGCATCGGGCAGCCCCCCCCCCTCCCCCCACCCCTCCAGGAGAAAGAGAGAGAGAGAGAGAGAGAGAGAGAGAGAGAGAGACAGTATCTGTGCTTGTGCCACCTTGAAATTTGATAGCATATCCAGCCAAGATAGAGAAGGGAGGGATGCGGTGAGAAGGTGCCTGGAAGGGCAGCCTTGGGAGTTCTGGACAGGCAGAGCCTGAGATTTTTTAACCCTTTTCTTGGATGATGGAAACCTTACAAATGCTAATCCTCCTGGAGCTAAGTGAGAAGAGAGATAGAGATGAGATAAGAGAAGATGGGCCACGAGAGAAGTGGAGAAGAATCCTAGGTGGGAGGAGATGATGGAGTGGCCTTTGGCTGGACTTTTCTTGTATAGCCATGGACAGAACCGTTTTTCCTGTGACAGAGAGACTGCATTTAGGGGGGAGGCAATGGCTTGGAGCCAAGAGAGTTCAGTGTTGTTATGTGAAGGAGTGCATGAACAGAGATGACGGGTGAAGATGGTGGTGGTGATGGTGCCCTCTGTCTTCAGGGAAGAAGAAGATCTCTGTTCTTGAGACCCCTCAGCCCCAGGGGGTGAAATTTGGGGGGGACATTTGTCCTGAAAGTGAGAGACTGTGCCCTTTTTTGGAACTGGGCAAAGCACCCTTAAAAGGAAAACCCTAGAAGCAGCTCTGGCTCATGTGCAGTGGTGAGAGCACTGGGCATGGAAGGAAGATGTCACAATGGCAGATTATCTCCGGGCGGTGCCACATGTGACAGAAAACACAAGAGGTCTCAACTGTGTTTCCAGGGGAAGCCTATGGCACAAGAGGGACTCCTCATTCCTTGATGAACTGAGAATTGATTGTCTAAAGGGTGGTGATGGACTGAGAGTTGGTGATCTGAGGGGTGGATGTATTGGAAATTTGGGGGGGAGAGGAGGAATGTTTTTGGAAGATTTTCATTCTGAGTTCTCTGTGTGTTTCTTTCTATATATAGTTGTAGGTTAATAAAGTGATTTTTCCGGTTTTCCTAAGGTGGAGCCTGAAATAAACAGGGCCAGGAGACTTCTTCTCCTTTTTAATGCCTTTATTAAAAGTGATCAGCTCAGGATTGGGCAGCTCGGCAGGGCTGCAGTCTCCCGTCTTCTCCCAGGGCGACTCAGAGGAGGAGGATATGCGCAGCTTTGTTCACCAAGGGAAGAGCTGGGGATCAGATCCTCGTGGGAGCCTTTAGGGCCTGCTGATCCCTTGCAGTTGTTGCCCCTCCCACCCAGTCGGCCTGGTCTCACCGCCGGGGTCGACTCCCATGGTCAGGGCGAGAGGCTCCGAAGGTGTTCCGCATCTCTGCAGGCTCAGCACTCGGCTCCTCACGTCCAGACATCACTCCAGTCTCTCAACTCTTATTTGGTTTGTTGTTTTTGGGGTTTCTCCGTACAGCGGGGGACCCATGCTGCACTGTGGCCTTGGAGTCACTTTGCATAATCCCCCTCACCTTCTCAGGTCTCTTCACCCTTCTGGGAAAAGTACACCTTAGCCTCTGGCAAGGCTCTGCTAATACAAAAGGAGCGATTAGCCACAACGACCCGTGATTACAATAACAAAACACGAAGAACTTGGGCAGCTACAGTGATCTGGCTGCCTTTTTGTAACTTTTTCTCACAAAAAAAATATTAACCGAATTTTTGTTCATAACAGTCCCCCCTCTTTTTCTTTGATCAAGCTTAAATTCTAAGCTCGCATCAACTCACAATTTTTTTGTTTTGAATCTACCATAAATCTCTTGTGCACTTTGGTAATCATGGTTACTTAACCTTGTTACTTTCCTTGGTTTCTTCAGGTTGGTCTGCACGGCAAGTACTATTCTACTAAAACAGATAAATAAGCATAGTAAAGAGAGCAATCCTCCAAGTATACACACACCGAGAAAAACTACCTTTTCCCATACATCCTTTTTGAAAATCTCTAGGTTCTCCCACCCACTGGGATCAAGTGTAGGAGTTTGATCTCAATTATTTACACATATTAATCTTTTTATTTCGTTTGAAATGTTCCTAATAATTGAATTCTTTATTTTTAATACTGCCTGGAGCCAGATTACTTTGTTCAACATAGAAATTGGGATCTGAATTTGGCTTTTACAATTTTGGATTTTCTCAATTTCTATTTCACTTTCCCGGTTCTGTTTATTTTCTCTCAAATCATTATATATAGGAACTCCCAAACTTGATCCAGTTTCTTTGGGTAATAAGAAAATTGGTTTTATCACCCTAGCAATGCAGCTGCCAGATGAGATCAAACCTAGGGGTTTAGAGTTCCCCTGAAATGTGTTCCAAAAGGGGTTCATCTCTTTTCCAGTACACTCATATAAATACTTGTAATAAACAATTTTTCTTACCATTTTCACAATTTCTTTTCTTTTTACTAGTTCTGCTGAGCTTGTTTCAGCAGCATCACATTCAAAGCACAACCAGGCTTCCCCTATAGGGCACTCTCCTAGGAGTGGCTGCCTAAAAGTGGCAGTATTGTATGCTCTCCAATACACTCTCTTATTTTTCTGATAAAGGACCAATTGGGAGGGGTTAACACAATCAGGGTCAGAACTGATGTGGACTCTAGACAAGGAGCTCACTTCCTCCTCATAGAGGGATTGGTAGCATTCACTGCACCGCTCAGCTGGGCTTCCCAGAGCACCACCAGCAATCAGAGCCATCAGTACTACCCTTCCCAAGAGTCCGGTATGGGTCATCTTGCACAGCCTGCCCACCCGGCCTTGCCTCTTGGGGAATTTTACTGAGGAAAAGCTTCCAAGCTCTTTAGAGTCCCTTCTACCCGCTGCTCTGGTTAAACCTCTCTTGGTCTGTTCCCTACCAATTTTGGTTTCCCCCAGGGGAGTGCTCTGTAGAGGATTAACCTGGAGTCTTTAGAATTAAATTGGGGAACTTAAACAGAATTACTTATTTACAGTCCTAAACTTTTTACCAACATAGTTTACACAGAACAGTTTTGAAACATTTTAAGCAATATTAGAACTCTTGATACCAATTTTTTTCCCCACAGAGTTCAGTCTATTTGACTCTTCTTTCTGAGAGTCAACTTTAAATCTTTTGGTCCTTTTACCACAGTATACTCAGGTGATTTAGCTTGTGATGTGGATGAATCCTTATCCAGTGCCTGGAGGTGAGAGTGGTGTGGACTCTGGCCCAATGCCAGAGGGAAAAACTGGGAGTCTGGCCCAATGCCAGAAGGAGAAAGGGGTGGAGTTCGGTCCAATGCCAGAGGGAGAATGGGGTGCAGTCCGGTCCAATGCCAGAATGCCAGAGGGAAAAAAAACCTGATGTTGAATCCTGGTCCAATGCCAGGGGGTGAGAGTGATGTGAGTCCAACCTTTTTCCTTTGGTCTGCACAGTCGAATTAGTAATGAAGAGTACCTGAAACGGGCTTTCAAACACAGGCATTAATGGTCTGCTATTTAATGATTTTATCGAAACTCAGTTTCTCTGTTTAATGTTATTGGTTAATTTCTCTTTTTCCATAGCTTGCATGTTTCTCTCATCAACTTCTAAATACTCTGTATTTTTCAAGGAGTTGTATTTCTCAGCTAACTTAACTCCCAAAGTATTTTTATTCTCCTATTTTTCTGTGTATTTAATTCACTGGTTTTCTGTTCTATTGTTCAAGATCTTATTTATCTCTTGCTTCTGTTTCTTACTTTCACTTAGAGCCTAAATATTTCTTTCAACCCCTTACACTTAAATTTTTGGGGTTTTTTTCTTACACCATTCTTCTACACAATACACTTCCCTCTAAGGAAATGTGGTAAAACTTATAATGCACAATCTACATTACCTCTATTCTAATTTGTCTATATTCACTCTCTTATTTCTCATTCACTATCACTCACTCCTTCACCCCCTCAAGACACAAACTGGATGCTTATTGCTAGAAAATCATGGGTCCCTATAGCCCCCCCCTCACCTTGGGGTTGGCCCACAGGTCTCAGTATCTCTGGGCTTCTTGGAAGGGCCCTGACTCTGGTTGCCTCTGGTGCACATTCACCTGTGAGGCTGTCTGCTTGTCACTCACGCTCTTACAGCTATGGCTCCCTCACACATCTGGGGAGCCCTAGTCTGGTCTGCAGGTCACACACACTCTTTGGCCACAGCCCCCACCCGCCCGGGGGACACAAGCCTGGTATTGCAGGTCACACAAAAACACACTTCCACTGCCCCCTTCCCACCTGCCCAGGAAGATGAGGCTGACTTTGCTTGTGACTCACTCTCACACACACAACACGACAACAAAAAGGTACCTTTTACTTTCACATCACTTATTACAAGTTTAGTTTTACTGGCCAGTTTTGGTGCTACTGGATATCTTTTCTACCTAGCTGTTTTTGTCTAACTTCAGATGTTTTTTCACTATACTATTCTATACTTCTTAGAACTTTGTTGAGACAGGACTTATCTGCTCCTGTATCTACTCAAAAATTCAAATTCTTCATTTAGGGGGCCCACCTCAAAGTTTACCAAGGGGCTCTTTTAGATGTTGCATCGGGTCCCCTATAGTGTAAAGCCCCTGACCTTCTAATCGTCACCTCTAAGGATCTTCCCTAAATTATCTTGTTCCCTGGCTATTGCCACATCGAGACTAAGCTTTCTACAAAACCTCCTGACGTGTCCTGCCTCTCCACAATAATAGCAATGTCGCTTTCTCAAAGGGCCTTGAGGTGTCTCCATCCCTCTTGCACCTGACAGTACCGGCCTATCCTTGCTTCCTCCTGGTGGTGGACCCGCCCACCCTGCACTTTCTCTAGCTACATCAACCATGATCTTAGCCTTGGCCTTTGCTTTTTCTTCCTCCCTCCTAAAATACAGCTTCAATGCCTCTTTTAATAACTCATTTATGTTCTTCTCTTGCCAACCTTCCATCTTTTCCATTCTTCTCCTTATATCAGGCCAAGATTTGGTAACAAATTGGACTTTTAGCAGCATTTGACCTTCTGGGGTGACTGGGTTTATTCTAGAGTACAACTGGAAGTTCCGCCTTAGGCGATTAAGCCAGGCAGCAGGAGCTTCATCCTTCTCTTGTGCACCCTCAAATGCCAATTGGGTATTAGTTCCTTTGGGAATAGACTCTTTGATCCCCCGTATTATCAAAGACCTATATTCCCTCATGGCCTTCCTCCCCTCCTCCTGGTTAGGGTTCCCGCTGGGATCCGTTAGTGGCAATTTCTGTTCACCTGATGGCACCTGGGGTCCTGGATGGTGACATTTCTCCCAAATTCTTATGCCAGCCGCCCTTATAATCTGGACCTCTTCTGGGGAAAATAATATACTCAGGATGGAATTCATCTCCCCCCAAGTGTAGATATTTGGACCTAGAAATTGATCCACTTGGTTGGCTATGCCCACTGGGTCCTCCACTAAATGCCCCAACTCTTTCTTGAATCCTCTCACCTCAGAAGCAGTTAGGGGAGCATTCACAAAGCCAACACCTCCAGCTACTCCTCCCATAGGAACCTCTCTGAGGGGAAAGAGTCGCTCTGCCTTGGAGGTCTTGGATCTGGTGCTACAGTACGGCCCATCTTCAGATGCCAAACTACTTTGAGGGGCATCTGGGTTACCCTGAACTTTCTGCCCATCAGCAGGTGTATTTGCTGATTGCTGTTTATCGGGCAAGGAGGCATTTGTGCCCCAACTAGGAGGAGGTAAAGGGACAGCAATAGGAGGGGGAGAAGAGCCTGAGTGAATATTCAGCGGAGCTGGAGAAGGGGTGGATAATGCAGCAGGTGGAGTAGGCACTTGTGGTGATGCAGAAGGATCTGGAGGGGCTGAAGGGGGCGATGAGGGAGTGGTTGGAGGAGATACTGGGTTTATCATAGCGGGAAGCTGAAGAGGTAGGAGGAGGAATTTGAGCAGGTGGTAGTGGGATGGCAGCCGGGGGAGGAACCGGACCTGCCATTTGAGGTGCTTGAAGAAGAGGATTATAAAGTGGAGGGGCAGAAGGAGGCAAATAATCCAGGGGGTCCCATCTTTTACTTGTTCTATCATCCCCTCCTTCATTCCACTCTTTCTTCCTCTGTACCTTACAAATTCGCACCCCTTCATCCCCAATAGCGCTCTTTACCCAGCAAGATATATACAGTAATTGCTCAGGATCAGTATCCCCCCGAGCTGTCAGATAATTATTTAATTGTTGGCACATCCACTTATCCTTTGTCCCACACCAAGGCCATCCTTCTTGTACCTCTAATTCTGGCCACACTTCCATACAATAATGGATCATTTTCACTTTATCTAATCCCTCTGTGGCCTCTATAGAATCCCATTTTACTAACAGTTCTCCTAAGGGACTATTGGGATGTATATACCTCAGTCTCTTGCCGGTCTTTTTACTATTACCACCTCCCATTTTACATGTCTCAACAGTAAAAAGTCCCAAAGGTGCCTTAACTGACCGGTAATTTCAAAAAAACCTTGTTTGAGGAGCTTCAGCCTCCTCCACTGAACTTCAAATTTCTGCCTGATGCTCAGGACTTTATACTGAAACAACTGCCCAATCTCTTGATTGCCCAACTTTCCCAACGTCAGGTCTTACATCTATCGGGACTTGAACACACGAAGCCTCGGCCTTAAGAAACCGAGTCGTGCCTGACTCCCTCAGTCAGGAAAAACAACTGCCTGATTTTTAGTTTGCCTAACTCGCCAATTTTTAGGCTTCACCGACTCAGGACCTAAAAGCAAACCACAGCCTCCTTCGCTGGGGTTTGTGCCTGACTCCCTCATTCAGGACTTACTTTGCCTGCAGGGCTTGTGAAACACCCGAATCCTTCTCGGGACTGACAAATCTTACTCGAATCCTTCTCGAGACTTACAAAAGTGCCTGACCTTCCTCTGTCAGGACTTACTTTGGGTGCGTGCCACTCAAACAAAAATTCCCTTCGCACTCCCGAAGGGGGGTCCCTTTATTCCCCCTTGGGAGACGACTTCACTCACACTAAGTCCACTTGCTTCCCCCTGCTTCCGGCCTGCCCCTTCGCAGGAGTCAGGAAACACGGTACTGAGGAGTCCACTCTCACTCTGAAGGTCCGGCTGCCGGCCCGCGTCTCACTCACACACACATGCGCACGTCTCCCACTCCTGCCACCGGATTTCTCACCAGTCCGGTGCTCCGGTGCTCCTCTGCGTCGCTGTCCTGAGCCGATCTCTCTGGTCCTGGTAGCCAGCTGTCCTCTGAAGATCCAAGATGGCCAGTCCTGAGTCCCCTTGCGGCGTGGCTATTCCGGACGAGCGCTCCCAGCTGAAATAAATAGGGCCAGGAGACTTCTTCTCCTTTTTAATGCCTTTATTATAAGTGATCAGCTCAGGATTGGGCAGCTCGGCAGGGCTGCAGTCTCCCGTCTTCTCCCAGGGTGACTCAGAGGAGGAGGATATGCGCAGCTTTGTCCATCAAGGGCAGAGCTGGGGATCAGATCCTCGTGGGAGCCTTTAGGGCCTGCTGATCCCTTGCAGTTGTTGCCCCTCCCACCCAGTCGGCCTGGTCTCACCGCCGGGATCGACTCCCATGGTCAGGGCGAGAGGCTCCGAAGGTGTTCCGCATCTCTGCAGGCTCAGCACTCGGCTCCTCACGTCCAGACATCACTCCAGTCTCTCAACTCTTATTTGGTTTGTTGTTTTTGGGGTTTCTCCGTACAGCGGGGGACCCATGCTGCACTGTGGCCTTGGAGTCACTTTGCATAATCCCCCCTCACCTTCTCAGGTCTCTTCACCCTTCTGGGAAAAGTACACCTTAGCCTCTGGCAAGGCTCTGCTAATACAAAAGGAGTGATTAGCCACAACGACCCGTGATTACAATAACAAAACACGAAGAACTTGGGCAGCTACAGTGATCTGGCTGCCTTTTTGTAACTTTTTCTCACAAAAAAAATATTAACCGAATTTTTGTTCATAACAGAGCCTGCTTTTCTCTATTCCTGGTCACATCTCACAGCAGACACCAGGGAGCATACATTTTCATGGGGGCACTGGCATTGCACCAGCCTCAGACCATGACAGCCAGCTTAGACATCCAAACAGTCTTGCTTATCAGGATAGCCTTGCATCCACTCATTTTGCTTCTGCAAGCAGTTTCTTCCTTATCACAATAGCCTTGTATCTTCTCATCCTGTTTTCGCAAGCACAGTAAATGTTAAGCAATATACATTGTCTAGTCAGCTACCCCTAATCAATTACTCTTTAACTCTTAACTCCCTTGCATAAATGTCATTGACTTGTATAGCAAAGGAATTATATCTTATAATTCAAACAGGTATATTTCAACAAAGCTTAAAATCAACTTCACTAAAACTTAACTTCAGTAAAACATATCAAAAAATATACTTAAAGGAACTTAAAGCTTACATTACTGAGGCTAAACAAAAATTAATCTTAACAGGAATTAATTTTTTTAAACTCTATTTTTACAAAAGTTACTGAAAATTTGTCATATAACAGTTAAACATCAAGGTAATTATGCAAGTAAACAACTGTATGAGATAGCAACATGAATTTACTGTAGGAATTAAACTGTTGCAGCTTTTAAAAATTGCTTGTAAGATAGATTTAAGTTTGACTTAATAAAAATAATGGGATGTAACATTGAAGGCTAAAACAATAAAAATTTAGTTATATAATACTAAATAGCAGTACCAAAAGATTCACAATAAAATTACTTTGTTAAAAAGGCAAGCAACTGGTAATATAAACGGTTTGACTAAGGCGAGGTGTCCCTCAGGACTTCTGATCTGTATCAGGTGTCAGCTTTTGATAGATGGACTGCTCCCTCCAATGCCTGAAAGGTCCTGGAGCACTTCAGCAAGGGACCATTGGGGGGGGGGTGTCAGGTGTTGGCTCTGCAAGCTTTGGCTATTCCACTCACTCCAGAGTACCTGAGGCACAGTCGTTAATGGCCAATCACTGGGCCATTGGCTTTTTGAGATAACAGTCACATCCACACCAGTATCAATGAGTCCTGTTAAGACGATGTCTTTGCCTTTCAGAGTCACTTTGCATTGGCATGTGGGACACTGAGATGTAATACATTGTGTCCAAAAAATGTGATCCCCCATAGAACCAAACCTGTCTCCCCTCTGTTCAGCTATCAGGGGTGCAGATAGGGGTGCTGCTGGGAAAAGTATTAATTGGGCTATATGGGTCCCGGCCAGGACTACACAGGGAGGCTGGGGGGTCCAAGCCATAATCTTTATTTCTCCAACTGAGTCAGAGTCAATGACTCCTGGCAGCACAAACAACCCTGTTATCAAGGTAGATGATCTACCTATAAGCAAAGTGTGGTAACTGGGTTTCAGGAGTCCAAAGATTCCTGTAGGAAGACAAAAAACTGATCAGATTATGTTACTGTGTTATTGGTTCATATGTCCAATCCTGCACTGCCTGGGGTGGCTGCACGTAGGTCAGCGACTGTCTGGTGAAGGCTGCTTGTGGTCCGGTGAAGACTGCTTGGGGCGGTGGCTGGGCTGAGGCTTGCGGTGGTCTGCTCTGAGGCATCGGCTGGGGCATTTGTGTCATTGCGTGGTGCTGCTCTGTGCTTTGGCTCTGGTTTCCTGATATCGGGCGCCCTTCAAAATCAGACTTGGACCAACATTGATTAGCATAATGCCTTCCCTTATGGCACTGAGGGCAAATACCCAGGGCCTTGGGTTTTTGTATTGCCACTTTTTTGACAGTCTCTTTTAATATGCCCGGGTTCCTCACAGCCAAAACAAACCAAATGCTTTCTGGGGATTAATTTCAGGAAAGCAAAAGTGTCAGCTATGCCTTGCCCCATGGCTTGATAGGTGATTGCCATAGTATGTTGTAATGTCCCAAGCAGTTGCAGGCTTGTACTATTTGAAACACCGTGAGCTCAGGTTCAGGGGGCTAGGATTTCAAAAGGCACTTACAGTCCTCATTAAAATACTCTACGGCCAATTTGAGGAGTACAATCTCACTTGCTTGACCATTATTGATTTGTCTCTCCAGTGTTTGTTTTAATCTGTCCACAAACTGCATATTGGGCTCCTGTGGACCTTGTTTGATATTTATGAAGGACTGTTGTGGGGTTTTGGCATCAGGAACCTTAAGAGATGCCAAACGAGCTGCCTCTGTGATACCCTTCAGGGCTTGTTAGGCGACTTGGTCATTAGGCTTAGTATGCACCCCTTCCCCTGCTAGGTGGTAAATAGTTAAGGCAGCCAGGGCTTGGTTTGCATGCCTTGCATATGTTCCAATTAAATTCTTCAGTCTGTTTTTCCATTGTGCCATAAATATTGCATATTGCATTGGTGTGAGCAGAAGATTTGCCAAAAACATAACATCATGAGGAGTCATGACATGAGTAGTAAAAGTTGCTCTTAATAAATTACTGAAGTAAGGGTACCCCAGACCATATTCCTCTGCGGTACGGCACAGTTCCTTAATTTCTCACTGACCTAAGGGCTCCCATTGTGGATTTTTCCCCCCTTGGGCCGAGTCTCACAGGGCCAAAAAGATTTCTGACGGAGTGTCCTTAAGGGCTTTCTTTTTTATTATTATTTATTTATTATCTTTATTATTTATTTATTATCCTTTTTTATCAATAGCCAATTATTATGCATTTCCAAAGGGAATAAGTCTGGATCTTTTTCGGGGCTGGTGTCAAAAGGGTTCAGATCCCCTTCACTGCCAGAGTCAGTGTCTGCCACATAAGTGATAAGCATCTGGCGGCTCTGGGATAGCTGGCGGTATAGCAGTGGGACTGGAGGTGACGACTGGGCTCTATCCCTGGCGCTCATCGGGGAGGGCATGCAGACAGGGGACAGGGAGCAGGACCTGGGCAGGTTTCAATCCAGCACGGTTGCTGGGGCCATCTCAGCGGTAGCCTTGCAGGCTGCCTCTCTGCCTCCCTCCTTTTTAATCGTGCCCATGACCGCCCTCCAAGCAGGAAGCATTTGTAGCTCTGGCTCATGGTCAGGCAGCGTAACCAGGTCGTAGTTTTACGCCGACCTTGTCCTAGAAGAGGAGGGTAAAAATAGAAGAAGGGGTGGTGTCAAGGAGCATGCGTGACACCCATCGTAAAAGTGACTTAAGGTCGGGCTTTAGGATGGGGGAGCCATGCTTGCCCGGAAGGCCGAACATGGTTTCATAGACATCTCCCTCATGAGATGTGTTCTGTCCCATAGTTTAGTTCCCCTGGCTCACCTGTCATGTAGCAGCAGACAGGTGATTGTGGGCCCAAATGCTATTATCTCACCATCACAATCAGTTCCAGGGGCTCGCCAATTGCCATCAGGTAGCCAGTCCTTCTCTTCATGTAGCACACCAATTATCAGCGATGACGAGAGAGATGGGGAGACTGAGTGGTGATCAGAATCCGATTTTACTGTGGGCTACATATAATTATATACCATTTTAGGAAAGCTAGGAATTTTTTGCTGCAATGATTGGGTTAATCATCACATAAACAAACATGCATTTTGCAACATCTCTTGCTTGCAGAAGTTGATTCAATCTTCTTTTCTGGTCAGACAGTCTTGATTCAATCTTTTTTCCTTGATTCAATCCTCAAAGATCTGTTTGTTCTTGCCAAGGCCTCCTGATTATCAAATCTCTTATGCTAATCAGGTCCAAAGTACATCACACACCACGGTATTTTTAGAAACTTTTACTAGCCTGTATAAAGGTTTCACAATCAGTCCGTAGTTGTATATCCACAACCAGCACCAACCTGTCATTACAAGAAAAACATGGAATTCTTTTACAGTTTTTCACCTCGGTGTTTGGCAGATTGCCTCCTTTTGTGTGGTTCTCAGGGATTGTTGTCTTCCAGAGACTTCATATCCAAGATAGGTCACCTGGTGTTGCACCACCTGAGCTTTCTGTTGTGACACTCAATAACCATTTAGTCCAAGAAAATTCAACAGACTTACTGTCCATGCAAGGCACTCTTCGATAGTTCTTGTAGCAATTAGTAGATCATCTACATATTGTAGGAGTGTTCCCTCCCCAGGCAGAGCTGGCCATTGTTCCAATTCTTTGGCCAATCGATTGCCAAAAATTGTGGGACTGTTTTTGATTCCCTGAGGTAACACTGTCCAGGTAAGTTGGTTTTTCCTGCCTGTGCTAGGGTTGTCCCATACAGAAGCAGATATGTTTTGACTTCCTTCTGCAAGTGGCAGGCATAAGAAAGCATCTTTGAGATCTATCACCGGGAACCAAACAAGATTATTTTGGAGTTTAGTTAGCAAAGTATAGGGATTTGCAACCACTGGGTGGATACTTTCAGCAATTCCATTGATTGTTCGCAAATTTTTCACTGATCTATAAGTTCCATTAGGTTTTTTTACTGGTAGTATAGGAGTATTAAATTCAGATTCACACTCTTTCAATAATTCTAGTGTCAGAAATTTGCTAATAATTGGTTTGATCCCGTTTTTGTCCTCTATTCTTAAAAAATATTGTCTCTCAACCACTGGCTTTTCTCCTGTCTGTAATTCAATCTTAATAGGGTCAGCCAATTTTGATCTCCCAGGAGCAGTGTTATTTCATATTCCTGGGTATACCTGATTAATTATTTGCTCCAAAGAGTTACTATTGTTTGCTGGTCCTGTATCAATTGCCAGTCCTAATGCTGAAATCAATTTGCCTTCAGGTACTTTGAATCTCATGTTTCCCTCGCTAAACTGAATTGTTGCCTCTAAATTTTCAAGGACATCCCTGCCTAATAGTGATTTAGGCAAATTTGGCAGATAGAGGAATTGATGAATTCCCATCTTTTTCCCAGTTTTGTGTTCTAATGGTTTTAAGAAAAAGGCATTCTCTGGTTGGCCTGTGGCTCCCATTACCTGGATATGTTTTTCACTTTTAGGCATTAAAGCTTGAATTAAAACTGAAAATGTAGCTCCTGTATCTATTAAGAATTCAACTTCTTTATCATTCCCTAGCTGTATCTTAACCAGCGGGTCTGCTAGGGAAAGATCTGCCAGTCCTCGTCACGCACTGTTAACTATTGCTGCAACAACAGCTTCCTGTGCAGTGTTCAGTAAATCTGGGCACTGGCATTTCCAATGCCCTTCTTCCTTACAGTGAGCACACTGATTTGGGCCTAACCTCTCTTGGGATTCATTTGAGTCACCTCTACTATTTCTACCTTTACCTCTGCCTCATCCCTGATCACATAATCCTCTTTGATGTTGCTCTAAAGCTGCCACTATGGCTCCTATGGGATTTTAGTCTTGCTTCTAGTGGGAGCCGTTACTGGAGTCCCTGGGCTCCTTCCCTCATCTGGATAACCTGAGTCATCTCCTTTCTCACTTTCTAATCTACTATCACTAGATGATAATTGAGGGACCCCGGGGACTGTCCTGAGGAGATTAGGTTGTAATTCTAAAAGGATCAATCTCACTATCTTCTTCTCCACATCTCAGTTTAAGACATCTCTGACCTATACTACATGCAGAAGAACACCACCTCATTTTTCTTTTACCTCCATCCTTTTCTAGGGCCAAAACTAAGGGATCTTGTGGGGGTAAATTATTACTGCATCTTCTTTGCCACTCTGGTTTCATTCTCAATGTCAAAAACATATGCAATACCACATCAAATCACTTTTATACCTCCAGGTATCCCTCCTAAATCCTTCCAATGAGCCAAAACACACCCCAATGGACTCTTTTTGACAATATCCTTACTGTCGGTGCTACCCATTCCTGGTGCTATCCAGATACCTGCACTTTACAGCAAAAATTATCACTTGCATTCCTTTCTTTACTCTTATTCTGCAGATACTGCACTGACCACAAATTGGGAATCTTAGTTTCAACCTGAACCAGTATTTGTTTTTACAATGCTGCCAAGCAATTAACACAAAAGAATTGTTATACATGGATAATGCAATGGTTGGCTCTCACAATTAAGGGATGAATACTATGTGTAGGTTAAGAGAAGTTTTACTGATGTATGGTTATGTTATTGTGATATGTTCTCCCCGTAGCCCTCTTTCCTGTCCTCCTTGTATTGTTTCCACTGGATGGCCTGGGTAGTCAGGGCATTTGGGAGGAGAGCAGGCTTGTTACTAGGAGGCATGGCATAGCAACACCTGACCTCCAATCAAGTTTCAAGAAAGTGATCTCCACCAATGGACGGCGAAGAAGAGTTGACTGACGGACTTTGGAAGGGATTAGGATTACCTGATGCAACACCAGGAGTATAAAAGGTGGAGCAGTCATTTTGTGGTTGAGCACGTGGCGATTTAGTCCTACACTCTCAGCGCTGTAATTTTTCCTTATTTAGTCCTTTGTTATATTTGTTAAGGTTTAATAAACCTTCTAAAATTTTAAAGTGAGCATAGTTTCTCACAGATCACATGGTCTACTCCTGCATAATCTACGCTGTCCTGATCTGCACAACAGACAAGGTAACAGAGTACAATGTGTAATAAACCAAAAACCTTTTAACAGACACACAGGCAAGAAATGAAAACTTATTAACAGACACATGGACAAGAAACACTAGTCTTACATAGAAGACACAAAATGACACATGCAACAATCAAACCCAAAATTCCAAGTCATAGGCCAATACATAATCATCAGACTTCCTTTCAGGGGACTCTAACCCCTTATGTATTAACGTCGGGAATTTTGCCCATGATACAGCATCCTGCATGAGTCGTCACATACGTTTTATGGGAGTTACTTAACCAAGATCAAAACGAAAATTCAAAATAATCAACAAATACCTTAAATTTCCTGCAGTCGGTCCTTGTTTACCCCTGCAGAGAGCCAGGGAAGCACAGAGTCCCTACAAGAAATTCTTGGAGCTTGCCAAGGGAGTCGGGAGCTCTAGCAGACCTTTGCAGCTGGGCAGAGAATTCTCTCCTGGCTGGCTTGCCAAACTGATGCCCAAAACTTGGCAAGAAAATAAAGCTCTGTAGCCAGATGGCTACAGAGCAGGTGTTTATTCAGCTCTGGGAGTGAGGGGGAAGTCTCTGCCACAAAATTCACTCATTCTTCTTTAGCCTTCAGTTACATTTTAAAAGTCTTTCTGTGCAACATCACAACTACAACATATCATTAGCATACTCATATTTGCATAAAGCTGTGTGTTACAGGGCTTGCAAGGGTTTTTCAGGGCTAAGAGAGAGACAAGAATCTTGACCTCATGTTCAGAAGGCTTGATTTATTATTTTATGCTATATATTACATTATTACTATGCTAATAGGAATAGAGAGAAAAAGTCTCAGAAGCTTGCTAAGTTAAGAATAGAAAAAGAATCAACAACAAAGTTCTGTGTCCAGGCAGAAAGCAAGAACAGCTCTGCCGTCAGCGGTCAGAAAATCCAAACATTCAAAGGAGACCAATCTTGGATGCACCTGTTGCATTCCACAGCAGCAGATAACCATTGCCTACATTTGTTGCTGAGGCCACAGCTTCCCAGAAAGGGGAAAAATCCCAAAGAAAGGATTTTTCACAAAAGATGTCTGTGACAGCTGTGTCATGGTTTTACAAGAGTTTGTTACTTCCACGCATGCGTCAGTTCCTTCTGTGGTGGTTGTCAGTCTCCTGGTGGTGTTTTGATGAAGACTTCTGTAGTCTTCCTCACATTTGAACTTTTTACTTCTATCTTCAGCACATGCCTGGTGCTTCTTGTTTTTCAATCTAACTTGTTTTTAGCTAATTTTGCAGTTTGCAAGTTCCATTAAAACTTGCTATCTTGCTTTTGATGGCACTTGTTATCTCACTTGTCATCTCTTATTTGTTGCCTTGCTTGCTTTACCTGCACATTTTGTTACCGTGTTACTTGTGGTTAACCTTTTGTTACATACCACTTAGGTTTCATAATAAGTGAGCTATTAAGTATTATTTACAGATAATATTCAGTTCAGAAAAAAAAATATAAATCTTATAGCAATAAACATGTATATCTTTAGTATTATTAAGTACGGTTGTAGACTGGCCAAAATAGGTTTCTCAAATAAGTATACAATTTGCTTGAACAGACTACAAAGATAGATAGATATAGATATAGATATATAGATCAATA
Source organism: Melozone crissalis (assembly GCF_028551555.1). Lineage (NCBI taxonomy): Eukaryota > Metazoa > Chordata > Aves > Passeriformes > Passerellidae > Melozone > Melozone crissalis. The sequence continues at coordinate 1,839,466 of NW_026535827.1, forward strand.
ATCTGGTAATTGTTTGTAGGATACATTAGACTGACTTTCTACTGAGTTGCATATTTCCCTCCTTGAGGAGTCTTTTTTTTTTTTTTAATTAGAGTTTTTCACTTACATATTATTTAGGAAGACTGTGAAATGGGGGAAATTGAAATTTCTTTGATTCCTAATATTTCAGGTATGGTTGAATAAATTAAATTGAAGATTTGACTTGACGTGTCTCTTCTTGAGACGCCATTTTATTAGTATCATTGAAACTATGGGAAAAACTAAAACTTTCCCACATTTTTAGTGTTAGAGTATCAAGGCAATTATTTATTCTGGCCAGGATGTGCAACAGAAATAATTTCATCCACACATTGTCCGAGTGTGCAGAGAAAATCATTCAATGACACATGACTCTTTGCTAGATTTTTCACATACTTATACAGTCAAAACCCAGAGAAATTAATTGGTTCAATGTTCATTGGTCCCAAGTCTCACAGTTCTTAGTATTTGGTTTCTTATCAGTTATGGATTTCTTCGGCTCTGATGCTAATTTAGTCCTTATTCCTTGGTTCTCTTATCAGTCTTTTATGGACCAGGTGTCTCTGACCATGCCAGGGGTGATGTTTGGCGTTTATGGTCGTTAATGATTATAATGGTTGTTAATGGTTGTTATCTTTTGTGCATCTTCTATGCTACTCCGGGTCTTCTTGGGATGTTAAGCTAATCACACCTTGAGTGATGAAACAGTCCTTTGAAAAGAAACTTCAATTATCTTCCCCCAGGGCAAAGGCGAACAAGACTGACTAAAGTTACAAAAAAATTTGAAACTTTGTATCATTTCCAACATTAGGACAGTTGTACATAGTAGACACTCTTTGTAGAACATCTCAAATCAAAGTGGATATAAAAAATTAATTTAAATTCATCTACCGTTTCATCTGTACAAAGTGATTTATTAATGCATGGTTTGTTTTCTCCAGATTGCTACAATTTCTCCAGGGATAGCATCATGCGAAAACACACTAAATACATTGAGATATGCAAATAGGTATGGAAAATGTTATTGCTTTATTGGCTGTTGGTCGCTGATATTTGGAATATTACTGTTCCATAATGTATAATTATTTTAACTACTTGAATAATTGTAGTGTACTTGCATTTCTTAAAAAGATTTAACTCAAAATACTTATTACTGATTCAGGCTCACATTTAATTAAATTTGTACCTTTTTGCAACCATTACAAGAGAATCAATAGAAACCACATGTAAGCCATTATCCAGAAATTGATATAGTGGGGATTGCAAGGAATCTAGGAGATGCCTCTTTTAGTTTTGTCCCTGCTCTGGATGTATCACCTCTTGCATTAGGGGTAGGCAGTTTTCATGATGATTCCCTGGGGTGTTAGCTGAAATACCTTTCTGCAATGTGATTTTTCATCGCCTTGGTGGAATTGCATTCAGTTGCCAGCATGTTTCTTTTATATATATGATATATCACATCATATATAGATCTATATCAACTAGCTTATTCTTATGAAAATTCGGCAGTTGTTGTGGCCTAAATTTTATGTTTCCCAACTGCTGGCAAATATCTGAGACCCCTAAATACAGTCAGCTAATCCAACAGTGACATAATAAGTGGAGAAGAAGTTAGTGCCTCCAGAGCCTGATGCATCATCTTTGAGACCTGTACTGCTCTCTGAAAGTGTTTGTCTCTTCAGTCAATGTGAAAGGAGCCTTCCACAGCTGCAGTTCTATGATTAATGTTTGGGGAGATTGGGTCCTGCATATGCCTGCAATCAGACATTGCACCCCAGAGACCCACCCACCACTTTGCTGCAAAGAACAAAGGAGGCAAACAAGTTTCTGGGCCATCAGAAAGCCTGGTTTTGCCAGAAGAAGCTACCACCTTGTGGTCTGCTTGCCCCAGTGAAAGATAGGGCAGAACCACATCTTCTCCTGTTTTGCTTCCCCTGCCCCCTCCCTGCAGCCAGTCATTAATTGGGCACAAAGGGCTGCTAGGGTAACTTATCATCCGTTCCTCTTGGTATCCAAATGTCTTTCTGTTTAGATCAAGGTAGTAGCAAATCCACCTGGCTTGAACCTGTCTATGCGATTTCCTTCTTGGTGAGAAGGGGGCATCCAGTCCCCTGCTTACAGTAACATAATGAAGGATGTGTCACATTAATCAAAACTAGTTGTATCTTTCTATCCCTTATAGAATATGTATTGCTGAAGTGACTTCAGAAATGGACACTGAAAAACAAATACCTATTCCCAGTATGCTAAATTGGTGTGCAGAAACTGTTTCTTTCCCTTGCTGTTAAATTCATATGTTGTTAGGGGGTTGTGCTGGTTTTGGCTGGGGTAGAGTTTATTTTTTATGCCTATCACTGTAAAGTTGCTTCATATGTTTTGTGTAGTATTTTAATTTTTTCTACCAATATATAGTTTTCATAGGACAAGTAAGTAGTTTTCAAGTGCTGAACACCAGTGTCTGTGCAGTGTCAGATGGTGCAGTATAGAATTTAAGGCACTGTAGTAGTTTGATATGTTAAAAGGATCAGTTTAACGAAATACTAAATGTAGAGCAAATTTTATTATCTGCAAAACCTGAAATCTGGAGTTACACTTCTGAAAACACTGCTATTATACTCTCCTGCAAATTACCAGCACTGATATTGTTCAATTTTGTTAGTGATCTGTAACCATTTGCAGAAGATTTAAATATGTCAACAGTCTTCTTTTTTAATGTAAAAATAATTTTGTTAAACTATTAAAGAATGCAAAACAGTTATTTTAACTGTGTTTGAGATAATTTTCTTTTAATTTGCTGCTGCAGAGTAAAGGAATTTGGAATTAGTCCTTCAGACATTCCCTTCTCTCAGGGTAGTGGCAGTTGCTCTGATCTCTCTCCTTCCTATGAGTATGATGACTTTTCTCCTTCAATCACAAGGTCTACTTCATTCTATATACAGAATGTTTGTTTTATAATTTTCTTTTTGGCAATGCAATTTTACAGACAAACCTTTCATTAGTCCCCTTGCCTTGAGTCACACATACTTTGTTTTTATTTTGTTTGTCAGGTGATGGTTCTGCATGATCTGCAATCATCTTTCTATTATTTTGTTCACAAGACCACATTCTGTATCCAGGCTTGCTAGTTTCCTTCATACATTAAAAAAAAAAAAAAAAGAAATTATGTCTCCTTCATACATTTAGCGGACCAAATCTGATCAGTCTGTGTTTAGGGTAATTTGAATATAAATAATTTAAAAAGAAACCCATTTTAATACATATATATTGTAAAAACTTTTAATTATTCAAAAGATGAATGAAATATAGTTTCCATTGTATGAAATATGTGCTACTTCAAAAAGAAATTCCCATTAAAATTAAGAATTTGTTCTAAAACTTGCTATACTTGCAGATTTTGATGTCTATTTCATAAGCGTTCTTTTAAATGGGCCTTGTTTGATAGAATCATTATAATCTTTAAAGTATTTTCATGCTGCAAGAACCTTACATTTTAATAATATATTTTCACCTTTTAAATTATTTTAATAAAAGGATCTATTCATTCTCTGAGATAGTTGGCTGCAAGTTATTCTTTTCTTCAAAATTCTTAGTGGATTTGCTTATAACATCTAGTAGGGTACTGATTGACTAATATTTTTAAAGCACAATTGTGTGCACAGATAAAAAACAATGCTCAAGTTTAAGATGCTGAATGAACTTTTCTTTCAAATAATATTCCTTATTGAGGAGTTAATATTGAGGGTCTGGACATTTTTGCCCTCTTAATAGTTAATAAGTACTAAGATTTCAATCAAAAAATGCCTCTTGTGAGAGGATGGACTGCAATCCACCTGCAAATAGTTGAAAGTCTGTGCTTTTTAGGAGTTGAACTAACATCTTTTTGTCACTGAAAGTACATTAAACTTGTGAAGCTAAAATCAGCATCCTTATTAAATGAAATAAATTGTGCATAAATGAGCTTTATTTTTGGTTGTGACTCTTTTGAACAGGAAGTTACTAATTTACAATTTAAATATTTTCTGAATGTAGGGTGAAGGAGTTGATGGTTGATCCTAGTGTTGCAGGAGATATCTCACCTGTTATACACCATGCTCCCAATCAGATTGATGACTTAGAGACACAGTGGGGTGTGGGGAGTTCTCCTCAGAGAGATGATCTCAAACTGCTTTGCGAACAAAATGTGAGTGGTTTACAGCATTGCATGGAAAGCGGTGATAAATACAGTGGCAAAACAAATCCAGAGTAATGTGCATTTATAGTCTGTTAGCAATACCATTTAGTAGATACAGCATGCCTTTTCACCTTTTCACTTTATGCTATTATGTTCATTCCCATATACACAAAAAGGAAAAAAAGTTTCCTGAATGGTGAGAGGAGAATGTTTTACTTTTCCTTATCTTCCTTGCTGAATATGGCTTGTAATATCTAGGCAGGGTCTGTTCTAGGCTCTCACATTTTTGGTGTGCATTTTTCCAGTATAGTTTTATCTTGTATTAGATAGTTAGAAGTAGCCTGGGAAATGCATCCATTTTATTTAACACTCCTGTGTTTTGACCATTATTTTTCCTGCATGGAACCCTGTTTCGAGCAAGTTTGTCTTTCTCTGTGTTTAGAAATCTGGCTACCCATCATTCCTCTTCCCAACATCCTGATTTTCATGCAGTGAAGCCCCAGAGCAACGTTTGAGAGAAAGCCACATCATGTTCCCAGGATGTCTCCTTGGGCTGCATGAATGGAGAGCTGGGATTGAGAGGCACCTTATAAAGGGCATTTTTTTTCCCTCACTACTGATTATCAGCTCTAGTCCTGGTTCCTTAAATGTTCAAGTTGGTTTGTGAAAATGCTGATGAAAGGTACAAAAGAAAAATCCTTGCTACCCTAAATTATTTTTGTCCAGACTCTCTGCCTTTTCAAGCACCTCTATATTTTGTTTGCTGTATATCTCATTTTAATAGCTGTCTCTTCTTCCTGGACTTCGTTTCGTTTTATAAGAACATGCTAGTGATTCCTAGAGCTTCCCACCGGACAGTCCTTACAGCCAGATATCCTTTCATATCATACTTTTTCCTTGTTCACGTGGAATTCAATTACGCTTTTCAATGTGTTTTTTAAAAGATTTTAAAAGCATGGTAGAAGGAACCATACTGTTTTGCTAAAACATTAATTGCAGCCTACCTAGTACTTTCTCCTTTTATTGTGATTAACTATTTATGTTTAAAGAACTCTTGTTTGTCCCAGTTTGTAAATCCGAGTTGTGCATTTTTCTAATGTATTGATCACAACATATTTTTTGATTTTTTTTACTTTACGTTTATTACACTTTTTTTCCAAAGGGTTAATTTGATTTTGTTTTCTTGAAATGCATTGAATGTAAGTGCTGTTCTTTTCTTTTGAAAATTGGCACAACAAAAAGTCCTGACAGAAACCAAGTTTTCTTATTAAAACCTACTAGAAATTAACATTCTTCCCTTATTAATTCCTCCTCCCACTATTTTAACTTGGGGGTTTTTTTCCATGGGGAATATTCTGTTTTCCAGTATCCATTAGGATTAGTGGCTGGAAATTTTTTATGAATATGAATTAAATTTAACTCTTTGAACAGTTTAAATTTATTGCTCTGTCCACTCATTTCTGGATATTTTCTTGTTAGAAAGTATTAAGTTTTATTTTTGACAGATTCTGCTTTCTGCATATTTCTTTTAATGATCTGTGATTATATTCAATATATTTTGTGTAGCCACAGTTCTTTTGAGTCTAACAGGTTTAACTAATGTTTTTAGGAAGAGGAAGTTTCTCCACAGTTGTTTACTTTCCATGAAGCTGTGTCACAAATGGTGGAAATGGAAGAGCAAGTAGTAGAAGACCACAGGGCTGTCTTCCAGGTAAAAGATGGACCCTACCTTGTTTTAGCCTAATAGTAGAATTCAGGTTTTGCCAATAAAAGTGCATACTCTTGAAGATGTAGGATATCATCTGGTCATTCTGCTGCTTTCAGAGATTTCCTAAACAGACTGTCTTTATTGTAAGAAAAGTTGCTATTTTCTTTTTTTACTATTTCAACTATTTACTATATTTTTTGCGTTAGGCCTTTTCCAGCATTAGTAACTGTTTCTTTCTAGTTGTAGGGTGCTTACTCAGATTGGTCTCAAAATTTTCAATTTCACTGTCTAGTCTATTCCAGTATTCCAATGCCAAAGCTGGCAATTAATACTAATGTGTCTATATAGTAATGTCCCTATCAGCACCATTTCTGTGTGGTCATCTCCCTCTAAAATACAGCAATACTCTCTCGTAGTATTTTCTTTAAATATCCTTCTGTGACATGTTTCTCTGAGATACTGAGATCCAGAAGAAACAAATATATTTCTAAGTGCCTGTTTTCTTCCTTTTTGCAGATACATAAAGTTTTCATTTGCTACTAGTCAGGGTCATTGAAAGGACTACTGACCACATAGTGTAATGCTGATCAGCACCACAGAACCTTTTATAGTTGCAAAATAAATTCTAATATGTATGAGTTACTAGTTGTCAGAAGGAAATGTGAATTGTTTTGGTTCATAATGTTAGAATCTTTAGTCAGGCTGTCCATTTGGAGCATCTGCTACAAGAAAATAGCAAAACATTAAACCTAGAGGGAATACACACATGTCATGGTTTGAGACTGGCCCAATGCCAGGCACCCACGAGAGTCACTTGCTCACCTTCCCCTGCCACAGCTGGGCAGAGGAGGGAAAAAAAATTAACAAACAGTTAATGAGTGAGATAAGGACTGGGAGAAATATTTCAAGGGCAAACCAGGCTCAACTTAAGTTGCAAAGTGAATTTTATTATTAACAGAATCAGAGGAGGAATATGAGAAGTAAAATTAGCCCTTAAAATGCTGTTTTCCCCCCATCCCCTCCTTCCTTCCCACCAACAACGCAGGGAGACAGGGCATTGGGGTTTTGGTCAGTTCATCACCAAGATTTTCTGCTGCTGCTCTGGGAGAGGAGTCCTTCTCCTGTGAGACTGTGGGGTCCCTCCCACAGGAGACAGTTTTCCATGAACTTCTCTGGTGTGGGTCCACTCTCATGAACAGCAGCCATACTGCACCTGCTGCAATATGAACTCCTCTCCACAGGCAGACAGTCCTCCTAAAACTGCTGTGACGTGGGTCTCTCTTTCCATGGGGTGCAGTCCTCCAAGGACAGGCTGCTCCAGCCTGGAAGCAGGGGCTCCCTCTCTCCACCAGGTTTTCCACTGGATCACAGCCTTCTCCAGGCATCCACCCTCTCTGGCATGGGCACCTCCCGCCCAGGGCTGTGAGTGGATCTCTGCATGCCCTGTGGATCCCCATGGGCTGCAGGGGCACAACCTGCTTCACCATGGTCTTCACCATGGCCTGCAGAGGAATCTCGACTCCAGCGCCTGGAGCGCCTCTTCCCCCTCCTTCTCCACTGACCTTGGTGTCACCATTTTGTTTTCCTTCACATATTCTCACCTCCTCCTCTTCTCTCACTAGAAGGAAAACCCCGTGACTTTGTTTTGATTTTCTTCTTAAATATGTCATCGCAGAGGCATTAACAATCCCTCTCATTGGCCCAGTTTTGGCCAGCAGCATGTCCATCTTCAGAGCCATCACACATTGGCTCTGCTGGACATGGTGGAAGCTTCCAGCAGCTCCTCACAGGAGACATCTTTGTGGCCTCCCTGCTACCAAAAACCAGGCCGTGCCAAACCAATACAACACATCTCAATTTAGGTATGTAACTCAGTGGAATATTGATATGTGTTCATGTAATACAGTAATGATGCTAAATAACACATTTTACAACAGATGTAGATATTTAGTTATTTTGAGACATTAGCCCTGAAGTAAAGCATGCAGAAGTATGAAAGTCATGCCATATGCCATAGCTGTGTCCTAATACTTGCAACTTCTGGAGAGACAAACTGCATTAGGTTAAGATGTTACTGCCTCTGTGTGTCCATCTGGCCTTATGCTGGATATTACTGCTCCTCACAGCAGTCATTAGAAGGAAATGTGTCTGAGTCTCAGTGACTTTCATTTGCAGCATTACTTGTTAGTTTATGCCATGGATGAAGATGGGTTGCACGAATATAAAATATACAAGCTGTAACATGCAGAAGTTGTCTTCTGTCTGCTTTTACCTGGAAGCTGTTGATTTTGGGGTACAAAACATCCCATCCTAACAAAAAAAATCTCTAAAGTAGATTAACTGAATTAACTGTACTCTGGACGTCTTGATCTTCCTTTGTTTCTTGGATATCTAAGCTTACGTTAGATGGCATAAATCCTATCCCAGTGTGAGAGCTCCATCTGTCCAGAAAGCCAACAAATCTTATATGGTATTTGGACTATGCTTTCAATATTACTTGAACTACTGAGCACAGAGGGAGACTTAATTTCAGTATTTCAGGCTCAGCATGCATAGAACTGTCATCTGCTTACTTTATTTTTAATCAAAGCATTTCCAAGGACATCAGTTTGTCTAATCACAGCTTTGCATAGATCTGCTTTAACCATCTTTTACAGTACAATTATCTGTCCGGAGAGTTAGCTCTTATTTTATACAGTTTATGGCAAAACTGGTTTTGAGTATGGACAGAATTATTTTGGCTCCTTGACTGCAATGACACAACAATGATTATGATTATTGTCAGTGGCAACCAGCCCATACTTAAAAATTAAATCTGGCTTCAAAGTTTGATACCTACCTAAGGGCACATATGCATGAAATAAAGTTCTTAATTTCTTAGTTTTACAACCACCTAATTTTCTGAATTTGAAGAGAACTGGGGTAGCTGGGATTTGTCTGCTGCTGTTATGACCATTGGAGTTAAGAAACTATGTAGAAAACATACAAATTTGCTAAATTAGGAATAAGGATTCATTTTAGGATTGAAACATTATAGTGAGGTGACTAGACAGTAAAAGTGTGATCATCTTGAGAAAAGGAATAATTCAGCTAATGAATTGTCTTGAAACTTGCATTGAAACTTTGTTAATGTATTTAGTTGAGGTTTTTTTAACTTTTACCTAGGAATCTATTAGATGGCTGGAACATGAAAAAGCTCTTCTTGAGATGACAGAAGAAGTAGACTATGATGTGGATTCTTATGCGACCCAACTTGAAGCAATTGTAGAGCAAAAAATTGATATTCTGACCGAACTTAGAGGTAGATTGCTTTTAATCAATTTTGTGCACATTTTCATATGCCATGGACACTTGCAGTAATACAAAGGGGATAAAAAGAGTGTGGTTATGTTTTGGGGTCTTTTTTCACCTCATGCTGTCCTGTAATGTGCTGAGAAAGGAACATTTTTTTAAGAACAAGTTCACATCTGTATTCAATCCATACTAGTTTAATGGAAGAGTCTGCTTTACCTTCAGGAAGTATAAACTTGATCCTGCAACTTTGAGTTGTTTTTTTCTTTTCCTTTGTTCCAAAAGAATAAAGGAAAAAAAAAAACAAAACCTACTGCTGATTTTCAGTCTGTGCTTAAGAGTAATGTTGAGTTCTGAGTAGCATGGTTTTTAGCCTACTTTTTTCCTTAGCAGCCTTTCTGTCAAAATTTTGTCAGCCTCTCTTTGTTGAAAAACCAACTGCAGATAATGTTTAGTTACCAAAATTGACTCTTTGATTTGTCTTTTAAATTTAGCATGTCAGCTTGGTACCTCATGGAGATTAATTTTTCATTTTAGTTACTCTATGTATCTGCATTCCAGCAGACATGCTATACTGGTTTAGTTTGGATTTTTTAAATCTGTGTTAGAAAACTCTTTATAAGATAAAATCTTACATTTTACTCAGTCTGAGTATCTGGTGTAAGTTAGAATACATCAAGCAAATCAGATGTGGCCTGCTTGCTTTTATGGGTGTATTTGTACCGGTATACTTTAGCAAAGAATTTGATGTACATTCCTTTGTTTCTTATGGATGATGGCTTCCTCTTCAGGGAAAGACAATTGGAGACAACAGCAGTAAAAAAACAGTTTAAGTGATTCCCTGTTCTTCCATTGTTGGATTTTGGTGCTGTTTAGATGGTCTGGGAAAAAGCCCAAAGATGGCCTTGGGCCCCCGGGGTCGAAAGGACGAGAGGAAGCTTCAGATTTGTTCTTGGTCTTGGTGTTTATTAATTGCTTATCTAAAAGATTTTCTCTTGGCCTGACAGAGTTCTGCTCAGCAGTCAGCCATGGGCACACACTGAAAGCCCCTGGGGCGGTCACCTATCTTTATACCCGGAGTTACGTATACAATATTTATCATTTTTCTCCAATACCCTCTATCCTTATTAACCAGTGTTCCCCTAGTAAGGTCCAATCCCGGAGTGCCAACTCCACCACAGAAGATGGAGGCCTAGAGGAAGAAGAAGAAGAAGGGCACGCCCCAATGCCTCCATCTTGCCTCTCTAGACCCCCCTGTACAGGGATCTTAAACCCTGTATCTCACACTCCAATTAACTTGTCCCTTCACCATTCACCCCAGTGAAATCCTCCCGTCCTCATACTGATGTCATCTCCCATGTGGGATCAAAGTCCAGCCACCAGACATTTCTGGCAACATTCCAGGACTCCCGAGCCCCCCAGGGGTAGTCTGGTTCACCCTGCACCCCAGTTCTGAGAGACTGAGATCCCACATTCCATAACTTATTAGATACTGCTTTTAAACAAGATACTGGAGATAAAGAATATCTAAAAGATCCTTGCATCTTTACAAATAGCATGATATAACATATATAGCTTTACAGGAGGGAAGATCTGTTAAAGCCTCTTTCTCCCAATAACTTTTCTGTTATTCTCATGGAACATAATGGTCACTGAATATTTCAGCTTTTAGTCCTGTCACTTTGGGACTGACTTTTTTATGCTGTCAGTTTTGTTTCCTTCTTCCCATTCTTGGGCATATTACTGTGGAACAGGAGTGGGGGAGGAATATAAATAGGAAAGGATGACATACTTATTTTCTAGGGTTTCTCCTGTTCTCGTGCTAGCTATGATGAAAAAAATGATTGATGCATTTCTGTTTACTTCCAAAATTTAATCACAAATGCTTTTCACATTCATAGAAAAGTTGTTATCATAGAATCACAGAATGGTTTAGGTTGGAAGGGACCTTAAAGATCTTCTCATTCCCCTCCCTGCCATGAGCAGGGACATCTTCCACTAGACCAGGTTGCTCCAAGCCCTGTCCAACCTGGCCTTGAACACTTTCAGGGATGGGGCAGCCACAGGTTCTCTGGTCAACCTGTGTCTGAGCCTCACCACCCTCACAGGGAAGAATTTGTTCCTAAGAAGAGACAGAGTGTCTTGGGGTGACTTTATGATGCTCATCTCCCCATTTGTCTGTTTAGTCCAGAAATAAGTTTTGGACCTTTAACATTGGTTTTGAGAGTGAAGGGGGGAGAAGAAGAAAAACTGCACTCACTCCTCCACGTTCCTGCTCCTGTGTTGTCTGTGGATGAACAGACGGCAGGACAGAGCTCTGTTATGCTTTTAGTTAGTTTCTAGCTAGCTGAGGCAGAGAAGTTCCCTGGACTGGGGTTATTTTTCTTTGGACCTGTTTAAACCTGCTCTGGACTGAACATCCAGAACAGCACTGGCAGCTCACACCTGTGGCCCACCAGGGCCTGGCCTGGCCTGTGGCATTTCCAGTGCCAGAGGGACTGATAAGAGACTGAGTAAGCTGAGCTACAGCCCATGAAGGGTACTTTCTGAGTTTGTCATCTCTTTTGGAGCGGCAAGAGGTGTTATTGTTTAATATTGTTCAGGGGTTTTTTGTGCTGGTGAATGCTTTGCCTGTTAAATAAACAGTTTTTTCCACTTTTCTCCAAGGAAATGTTTTTCCCAAACCAGTTGGGAGAGGGACCGCTTCAATTTGCTTTTCTAGAGGAAACCCCTTTAGAGGTTTTTTCTCCCAAAATTGCCCTAAACCAGGACACAGGGATAGCATCTAAGAAGGGACTAAGTTGTTAAGCAATTTGTTTGTATGGTAAATATTAAATGTAAGCTTATCTCAATCCTCTTGTAGTTTGTCTCTTCAGCTATTTTTGTGGAGGAGTGTTCTTTGTTTTGCATTAGGGCCAGTATGTGGGGCATCAAGCCTTAGTTTCAGGATCTGTGTTGAGCACAGGCATATTAGTACTCATTCTCTCTTTTTCATTAAAGATAAAGTGAAATCTTTCCGGGCAGCTCTGCAAGAGGAGGAACAGGCCAGTAAACAGATCAACCCAAAAAGACCACGTGCCCTTTGAAAGGAGGCCTCTGTTGCTAAAGGAATCTATGAACCTGTACTGCTGTAAGACACATTTGTAACAAAACCCAGTGCTTGGAAGAACTCAACTACTTGAAAGTGTAAAAATGTTAGAAATGTCCTGTTTATTGCTCATCTGAATTATATTTTCAGTTTTATGTGAAATGCTCCTATGATGTCTACAAAATGCTTCTAGACCAAACAGTACAACCATGCAGGGTTCACATCTGTGAAGCAATTTGTTTAAAGTATTTCATTTATTCAAATTGTAAATTTTATGTTTGGAAATATTTGCCATGTTTTTACTAATGAAGTAGAATTGTGACAATTGAAAAGTCACAGTATTTCCATTTAACTATGTTCAGTTTTGCTATAAAGACCAGTTTTGCAGTTTGAAATTGTCTTTGCTCCATGTGTACCTCACTAGTGGTTTTACATATCTTCTACAGACAGCTGTGCTTACTTCCCATTCTGTGCCTTGATGAAGGCTACTTAACCCTGAATAGCCTCTTTCTGAAGCACAGACTTAATAAACAACACTCATATTTGTCAATATATATTGCTTTTAGTGTGTTTATATTTTTAATGTGTTTTGAGACTTTTTTGGTGGCTAGTGCATTTCACAGCATGTGCCATATCCTTCAAACAGGAACTGCAAGAGCTGTTAGAGTGAACATACAGCTGGACATTCCATCCTGGTTGTAAAAAATCTGAAATTTAGGTTTCTTTGAATACCATAAAGAATAGTTGTATAATTATAACATGTAATTAACAAAGAAAACACAAAAAAAGGCAAAATCAAACAAAAAATACACAGGTTGATGTATAACAAAGTGTAATGTTTAAGTATCGAGTAGAGTTGGATCTCAGAGTAATACAGATAGATATACAGTGTGTGGTATGGTGTGATAATGTTGTCAGAATAAAGGTACCATCTGACCTCTGCGTATGGATAGGCTAAATGTCAAAATTCAGGGATCCAGTTAAAGAAATACATATTGACCTTTCACATATTGCTAAAATTTGGCTTTTGATGCATGACGAGCTTACATGTACGTTAACTATAGTTTGCAAATAGTTTAAGTAGCTCTGATTCTTTAAAAAAAAAAGTAGTTAATGCCTATTTTTCTCTTTGTACATTGCCAGCAGCTGAAAAGTGAGGGGAAATTTCATCATTTGAGTATTTTCACAATGCCTCTACCTAGTACTAATAGAAATCAAATAAGTACCTGAATTCTCACAAACGGCACCATAGGTATCAGCACTATTTAGGGGGTGGCACTCAAATTATTTTTGCAAGTCAGTATCCAAAAAATAAGAACCTTTTGTGTAAGAACTTCTTGCCAAATGAAGAACTGTAGACCTCTCTAGGAGTTCTCTCCGTTTCCAGGAGTTCATATCAACAGACTTTCCCTTGGAACTGTTTAAAAATTACTTTTGTAATTCAAGCCTGGTTAGTTTGTGCCAGGCTTGGAGGGAAATAAAGGGAAGGCAATGAAAAGAGAGTTTATTGAGCCAGGAATTCTTGTAGCATTTAATATTTGTGCGTCCCATAGAAAGGCAGGGTATGGGAAGCTCCTGTTGCTTTGTGGTTAAAAATACTCCTGTGTGTAAACATTGAAAGTGAAACAACAATGTAGATTTTACATACTGTGTTTAAATAAATTAAGCTGTTAAATGAGCTACAAATGAGAATTCGCTTCTATGAAAGTTCTTTTACACTTTGGAAAGGGTTTGATTTTGTAAACACATCTGAGTTACGCTTTTCAAAAGGCCTCTGATTTCAGAAATGAATATTTACTTCTAGAACTATTCTGTACAAATTTGTTGTATAGGACCAAGCTCCCCAGAGGACTACCCTGACAATTTTTACAACAGATCTTAAAAGAAACACCATATATCTTTCTGAACATTTAAGAATGTCTTCCATCACAACTAAAAGAAAAAACTCCAATGAAACAGAAGGCAGGAGCTTTCTAGAGAAATCTTACTTTCTAAAAAGCTTTTGAAGACTGAGACATCCTACACGAGAAACAGTTGTTTCCCTACTATTCATCCATGCAAGCCCAGAGCCACATGCAGAATGTGATTCTAAGGGGTATCAAAGAGGACAGGAAGGACAGAGGCAGATTTCAGCAACTTTTTACTAAGTCTTGTAAATGACATTTCCTGTCAGGTAGCACATGTGAGCTAAAATTGCATCAACTGGGCGGGAGGGGAATCTTAAGAGACAGGCTTTGCAATAGAACCTGTATTAAAGATCATATCTACACTGTTACTGAATCAGCCAGAATGGAGATTTAAAAAACTAATACAGCACTTGAATTCTTCTAGCCCATTTCTTTGATGGGTTGGAATAACTTGAATAGGACTCAGACAAGCTTATCTTGATTTCTGTCCTCTAAAACAAAAACATTTCAGATCCATGGCACAGATCCCTAACACTTGTTCCTTTTTTATTGGTCTCTGCATATTGCTGTGACTACTTATATTCACTCATAAATTGGTTCTATATGCAGTGAAGCAGCATTAGAATAATTAAAATATAAAATAAATGAGCAATTCAATTTTCCAAGATAATCGCTCAGCATGCCTGCAAATTCAAGTGCATTTCTCTACATTTTTTTTTCCAATGACTTTTAAAGTATTGACATTGAACATGGATAAAATGCAATTATATCTTAGAGGAGTTTTTGGTAATTTGCCTCTTCTCCATTTACTGTGGTCTGATAGAAAGAAATATACTACACAATAAAAATTTACTTATGGTAGTGAATACATAGAATGGGGCCTTCATCCCTGCATGATGCTTCAGAGTTAACAGTTGCTGTTTACCTGAATCATAAGACAGACCAAAGGGGATTTTTCTTTTGACAGATGCTATGCAGAGCTAATGCAAACTTGGGGGAAAACATTGTCTTGTCCTTAATAACAAATATATATAATTCAAACTATATTAAGACTTCAGTAAGTCTTTTTGTCAGGACACAGGCATGAATTGCTCTAAGAGTCACTGAAAGCTTTGATCTATGCTAAAACACCTTGTTGCCTTGAAGGGTGAAGTAGTTTTCAGTTGCCTGAATTTACAGTTGACAAAAACCAATCCCCCCCCCCAAAAAAAAAAGCCAAAACAACAAAGTATTTAAATATACTTAAAAGCAATCAAAAAAATCCCAAACAAATGGAATTACAACAAATCTATTTTTGTTGCCCAGACCACACTTATGGGTTGCACTGTAGAGTATTGCACAGGAATATCCTGAGATTAAGTCCATAATCAGAGAACACAGATTTCAACTATAGCAACATCAATCCTGTCTCAGTTTAGAGACAAGTGTAGGATAAAATGCTCTGGAATGAGTGTTTCCTCTAAAAAAGGGGGTTTATGCCTATATAACTTAGGTCAAAGTTACAAAGTGCTTATATAGGCTGAGTTATAAAATATCAATATAACTTAATATATCTATATAAAGTGATATCAATACAACCCGAATCATAGCTTTTTATACCTCTATAACCTGAATCATAACTTTTTTTATACCTATATAACCTGATATAAATAACTTTTTATACAATGTAATGGCTAGTATATGGTTAACTAGTTGCTTAATGCTGAATAGATAGAAAAAAAGAAAAAAAAACTCACCAGGTGGATAATTTCAGAGGTAGATAAGTATAGTACTAATGAGAAATTGGCAAATGTAAAGCTAATTTGATGCCTGGAGAGGCTGACCTAGAAAAGAGACTAGAATGAGCTAAAGAATAAAATAGGTATTTGTTAAAAGGCCTTAAAATTATACACCTTGGGCAGTACAACAGTCTGGCCAGAGCTACACCCAAAATGGACGCAAGATGGTCACAAGATGGATGACTGTCACAAGATGGATGACCGTCACAAGGTTTCACACTTTTATAAGTTTTGTTCCATTTGCATACTGGGGTTAATTGTCCAATTACAGCTTCAGATTATGAAGTCCCATCCTCCTTGTTTGCTCTCTTCAGCTCACCATTTTTTATGCTTTTTAGACCTGAAGCTTGTAATGGTTGTCCTTTCTCAGGTAGCTGTTGATAATTGCTGCTCCGAGATGTGTAGGATGTCTCTGCTTAGGCCCGCGCAACTGAAGAACGAGTCTGGACTCTTCACTTTTCGGTCTTGAGGTTCTTTATTAATTCTTATCTATAAAATTTTCTTTCTGGCCAGCGGAGGTCCTCTCTGCCGGGCAGCCACAAGCACTCTGACCGCCTCCAAGGCAGTGTTGTCCTTTTATACTACAAACTACGTATATCATATTTACACTTAATTCCCAATACCTATCACCTATGTTAGACAGTGCACTTCTACTCTAAACCAATCCCAAAGTGCCAACATCACTGCAGAAAATGGAGAACAAGAAGAAGAAGGAAGGCTAGACACGCCCAGATTCCTCCATCTTGTCCCCATAACCCCCATACCAAAAATCCTAAAATCTACATTTTCACCCCGTAATCATTTTGTTATTACACTATTCAAACCTGTGTGACTTTACTGTCCTTATACAAAGTTGGCAACTTGCTCCAATGGTCAAAATCAAATCCCCAGGTGTTCTGGGCAGCATGCCAAGGTCTCTGAGCCCCCCGGCGGGGTCCTTGGAAACTCTGGACACCCGGAGGGATGTACTGAGTTCTGACAGTCCTTGGTTCTCAAGCTGGAAAAGGATTGTTTTGTCTACCTACCCTGTGAAGAGAACTTTCTTAATATGAAGCTCAGAACTACACACCAATGCAGCACAGAATCTGAAAAATATGAAAGCTAAAACTTAAGGCATCAAATTAGCCACAAAATAAAGAATTTAGGCCAGTTAAGACGAGACAGACCAAGGAACACCAAAACTGCACATGCTCCAAAGACGAAGTTGAAAAGTTCAGATGCCAAGAAGTGTCTCGGGGTCTCTAGGTGGTCAGAGTGACCCCGAGACATGTTAGAAAGTCTCTTTTCTCAGCCTGGCAGTTGAAGAAGAAGCCAGAACTCATAATTTCTCAGTCTCAAGGTTGTTTATTGTATCTTATCTATAAAATTCTTTCTCCTGTCCTGCCGAGGTCAGCTCAGCAAGACAGTCAGAGGCACTCTGCCTGCCCCCGGGGCGGTGTTATCTTTTTATACTAAAAACTACTTGTACAATATTTACAATTACTTTCCAATACCTATCATCTATGTTAGGCAGTGAGCTTCTACTCTAAACCAATCTGAAAGTGCCAACATCACAGCAGAAGATGGAGGCCAAGAAGAAGGAGGAAGGCTGGACACGCCCAGATTCCTCCATCTTGCCCCTTGAACCCTCCATTCTAAAAACCTCAAAAATCTATTTTCCACCCTGTGATAAATTCACTATCATTCCACTTAAACATTCGTGGGTTGTAATTTTTCATACAAGGTTGGTAATTGTTTTTTCTAAGGGCTAAATCAAAGGCACAGGGGTCTTGGGCTCTGTGCCAAGGTCTCCGAGCTCCCTGAAAGGGTCTTGCATCCTCCAGGGCAGCCAGAGGAATTTCCTGGGTTCCCACAAAGAAGACTTTGGAAGCCTTCGTCAAAGACCCCCGACGACCCCCAAATTGGGGAGGCGCAAGTGCAGTGCAAAAGAACTATCTAATAACCATGAAATCATACTATGTAAATTAGTCCTGGCGCATATGTGATGATGTTATAGTGACATAGCAACACTAAACAATACTTACTCTATAAATATACCAGAGCACTTGACAAAGATGGATGAGTTAGGAGGATAAATGCCCCTCACCTCCAGTGCTGCAATAAACAAATACCTGCTCTATAGACACTGGTCTTTGAGGTTTTATTTCCAGTCTATCTTTCGGACATCAGGTTCCAACAGTCCCTTTCTGCCACTGAGAGATTAACACTAGTGGATGAAAGCAGAAAACCCGAACTGTTTATTGACAGAGTGCCAACACAGCACAGGAAAAAATGGTGAATAAATGCTAGATATTGAACTGTCAGACCTTGCCCCCTGTTCTGGTTTGAAAGCAAAACCAGTGAGACACTCCAAGTCAGAAATACAATTTATTAGGAAAAGGGAAAAGAAAACTAAAATACATGCAATAATGCAAAAGAAAAACCACTGACAAAGTCAGAATAGAACCTGACACCCTGTTGGTCAGGGTGTTGGTAGCAGTCCAGTTGGATTGGTGGCTGCAGTCCTCCTGGACTGGCAGATGTGGTTCTGTTGGAGCAGTGATCCTGTAGAAAGGGTGTAGTCTTCCTCTGAAGATCCAGTGGAAAAGACGACCATTCCTCTGGAAATTCAATGGAAAGACTGACTGTTCTGTCCCAAATCCTAGATTATGTCCAGGTGGGGATGCTTAGCTCCTCCCCCCTGGGCAGAGCATCTCACAATGGGCTGTTATCATTCTGTGAGTCATTTGGTGGGTCCATTAAACAGAAATGCCTCCCTGAGGAATTATCTCTGAGTCATGTGGAAAGGCATTGATGGGCCCATAAACAGGAGATAAGGAAGAAACAATGCCCCTCCTGGTTTCAGCAGCTCTTGAGAATGGGAATAGAATATATCTTAATATTGTAACCTAGGACACCTCCACATGCACCCATACTCACACCAGAAGAAAAAAAACCCAAAATGCCAGGTAAATAAAAAAACAATGCCTTGTGGATGCGACAGTTTAGTCAGAGACAGATACAGATAACTTTCCCAGGCATCATCCTGGGGAAGTTGTGCGAAAGCTCAGAGAAAGAATTAAAACAATTCTTACCCTAATCTCTGCACCTGGTGTTTGTGAACATGTGGAATGTTTGTATGTGATGCTTATGGAAAAATATTTTACTAGAAGGTGTTGTTTCTAATTAACCAATGGTGTGAGGGGTGTTATTTAAGAACCAATCAGGTTCTGGGAGAAGGATCCTGCCTATAAATATGTGAAGGCCCTAATAAATCTGGCTTTATGCCTTCTGAGCATGGAGTCAATATCACCTTTCTTCAGCCATTCCTAACTCAACATGGAGATCTGGTGATCCCTCCGGAAACTGCAGGACGAACAGAATGCTTTGGGTCTACCACATCGGGAGACACTGCTGCGGCCCCCGCCGATCCTCGCAGGATGGACTGGACGCCCTCTGTCCTCCATTTAAGAGAGGTAACAGTGATTTTCCCCACACCCTCCTTGAGACGGCTGGTCTTTTCCAGACCACAGGTAGTAACTCATGGCCAAAGAGCTAGGGTAGAATGTCTTTCCCCAGCATAGCTAAATTGTCTACATCCTGGGGTAGATTACTGCTTCCTGTGGGTTGCTGGGAAGGCTTTCTTTTAACATGGGGAACCAACTTTCTGCATGGAAGGACACTTTGCAGCATATGGGGGTTCCTGTGTCAGATCATTCCCTGTGTGCCTTACTTGCTTGGGCAAGGTCTCATGACTTTCAGTAGAAGTGGACACCACATTTAATCCAGAAACTTGGCAGCTACTACGCAACTGCCTGTGGGAAGAGGTCATAAACAGAGATAAGACTGCACCTCAGTTAACAGTCACCTTGGGAGTCCTTTCAAGAGCTTTACAACGTTGGGCCCTGTGAAAAACGCCAATCACTTGTTTTTGAAATTTTAAAAGTTTAATAGTAATAAAATGGTTATAAAAATAGTAATACAATTAGAGTAATAATAATTTGTACAATTTGAATTAGGACAATATGAGACAATAGAAACAAAGAGTTACGGACATCCGGGTACCTTTTTCTGGGCAGCACAAGCCTGAAAAAGGACACCCGTTAACAAAGGATTAACCCTTAAAAACAATAGCCTGTTGCATATTCATACACCTCATATGTCGCAGTCGAGGCGGTCACGACATAAAGCAGAGACCACAAGCAATCTCAGTTGGTAACACTTGGCAACAGTTTATTAATGAAAATGGTTGATTTTTTATACACTTTCCAGTTGTTTACCCTTCTTCTACCTTAGCTATTGGCCACAATAATTCAATACCATGCCATTGGTGAAAAGTTTCTCTGACTCCACCTAACTTTCTAAAAATGCTTCATCCAGCTGCAGAATGCTCTTATCTTCCTTCTCTCGATCTCCTTGGTTACGGCCTTGGAGAAAGCTCCTTATCAGCTTCTTCTTCTTCTTACTTCTCGCTCCTTTAGCTAACAGGCCTGCTGCTAGCCCCTTCCACACTCATACATGATGCATAAATTCCATTCAAATACAGGATTCTGTCTGGTCATCGTCAACTTCTTCCTCTGAATCCTAACAGCACCTTCGAGGTGGGAAGAAGTTAGTTTCTTCTGATAAGAGGGCAATAAATTCTTTTTCTCTGAAAGGTTTAGGTGTCCTGTGGCAGCTATCTCGCTGCAAGTCCTTTCTTTAAAAAAGTAGCCTACTTAGCATAGTTTGTATTTTAATGATTTTTCATAACCTAAAACTATATTTAACACACTACTTAAGAGAATTAATCCAGCATTACTTTCTAACACAACACATATAATATTCATTTTAATAATTGCAAAAAGCCAGGTATAAAATGCGCATTTTTCGCAGACACCAAGGGGAAGTGAAACGGAGGTGAGGAACTCAGAAAGTGAAGATGCTTCTCCGTGGACACAGAAACCGCGGAAGGTAGAGGGGGCCCGGCGGGTGGCTGCTGGCCCTTTCTTGGCTCTGCCCAGACCCCTGAGAGACATGGGGATTCCCCGCAGAATCTACCCCTCGCCCAGGGACTATGTTCCACCGAAATATCCTTCTCCCTGTAGTATATGGTAGGGATAATTAATGCTATTAATGTATGGTATAAAATATTGTGAAATCCAAACCATGTCTTTTGACTACCCTGGCCGGGAGCAGCTGTCTTATTCAGATTCAACTAGTTCCCGGACGCACATTAAGATAATCATCGAAGCTTTAACGCAAGAATAGAAGCTTCCAGGGCGATGATTGCTGGTTTCCCGAGTTGTCGGGGGCCACCCAAAAGCAATTATCACCCTGCCGATTGCATCTATCAAGATAGTCAGCAGTGCCAGCCTGATACATCTGAATACATGGCTTCTCTGGAGTCGATTGACAAAAACAACACACCTGGACGAGGCTTTTGTCCACCTCTGCACATGGAAAGAAACAGTGATGCATGTGAAGAGACACAAAGAAAATTTGGTCATCTTTGCCTCGGGCAGAATAAACTGTATAAAACCTTGCTGCGTGAAGCCACGAGCATGAACAGGGGAGACTCTGACACTCGGGAGGTCAGATCCGTGTTCAGCCAGAGCTGATCCCAGGCTCGATGCTGTCTCTTTGGCTGTGGTGGTTTCAAAGACTGAACTTCGGTCTTGCAGACAAAGTAATAAATCTTTGATAAATTTTTGATAATTTTGGCTCACGATTTGATCATTTATAAGACCCCCATGATTATATAAAGCCAAAATATCCTTCTCCTGCGACGCCGTCCCCGAAGACTTTGGTAGCTGCATCCCAATTGGACCTGGCAGAGTGTCCCACTCCATTCGCACCTCCTGTTGCCTCCCCAGCGCCCCAGACAGAGGTCGGGGTGTCCCTTTTACAGCTGGCGATTCCAGCACCCCCTGCACCGTGAGAGACCATGAGGTGCAGAAATTGCAGATCTCTGGGCTTTATATAAGTTCGATCTGGCTAGTTCGAACCCTTAGCTCACACGAACTGCATAGACGGAGGATAAAAGACGAGCAGCTCTCTTTGCCACGTGGAGACGAGTATCCAGTTTATTAGCTTGAGACAGGACACTTCTGGTGGCAGCGACCAGGTAGCAAAGAGGGTGTGGCCCTTACCTGCAGTGAATTTTATTCCCCAGGGGAAAGGGGGCAGGGAAAGAGGACTGTGGCCAATGGGATGCCATTAGGGCAGGGCGAAAGGGGGGGCTACCTGTGGGACAGACCACTAAGGGGGGGGGGGGTAAGGGGACAAACCATGTGATGAGAAAAGGGGGAATAAACCGTCCACGTGTCCTGACATAACCAGTAAAATTCTTCCCATCACCCAGGGTAAAAACACCAACTAAATAAGCTATTTAGTGCACAACAACAATGAGGGAGTCCCTGCCGCAATTGGTTCCTCCCCACCTGGCCATGCCAACTTTCCTTGCTCTACCAGTGGAGCCAGAGTGCCTCCCCACAGCCGGTGTTTCCAGCCCTCCCCGCACCGCAGCTGGCCAGGGTACAGCCCTTGTACGGCCAGCCGGCTTCCCTACCGGCTTCCCTACCCCTGCCGCCAGTTCCTTCTTCCCCTGCACTGCAGCCAGAGGAGCAACCGCGTCCACCACCATCAGCGGCCAGGGTACCTCCACCACAGCGCACGCCCTTCCCCCCGCCGGTCCCTCCTTCCTTTCTACCGCCACCGGCAGTGGGGACAGTTCCACTCCAGGCAGGTGGCATGGCAGGAGCTGAGGTCCCTTCGGCTCCTCCGTTCCCAACTGTGGAGCTAGTGCAGGTGCATGCACCACCCCCCGTGCATTGCCAGCGCTTGCCGGTGTGCCTTTGTTCCTACTGACTTTGTTCACCCCGCCAGTCTCCCCCTCCCTCACGGCGCAAGCGGCAGCTGCAGCGGCAACGGCAACACCTTCACTGTTGACAAATGACGCGACTGGAGCCGTGGTCTCCTCTGCCCCTCCACTTTCATCTGTGGAAATGGGGCAACTGCCTGTGTCTGCTCCTCCTCTCGCTGCGTGCCGATCAGCGGGCATCATGACTCTTGCAGCTTCATCGCCACAGCCCATGCCGCCCTCTATGACCAGGCAGCCAGAGCCACCCGCCATGGTCGGGTCCCTTGCACTGCCCGCCTTGGCTGGGTTCCCCGCCCCACCGCCTGTTGCCGACTTCCCCGCCTCGGGTCTGTGAAAAATGTTTTTGTGATTCGTGTCAATTGGCAATGGAATCAGCAAATGCTTATATCTGCTGTGTCAAAAACAGACACAAAGAAAGGTTTTGAAACTTTCTGAACAAATAGCTGAATAAAGCATCTAAATAAACAAAATATAATAGAGTAAAAGAGATGAGGTAGCAATTCGACTGATGCTTAGAATAAAATAGAGGAAGTTGTGGTAATGTTTTGCGGAGAAAAGAAGAAACCTCACAACTTTATAAAAGTTGTAAAGCTCGGTATGTTTATTACGACGCCGGACACATGCGGAGAAAACTCTTCTCAAAAGGCATGCGTACCTCTGAGAACTTCAGATCTCCTTTTATCTCCCTCTCAAATACATATGCATACAGTTTCACAATAGGTTCATACATATTCATTTTTATGGGTTTCGTGTGACTTTTACCACTAGTTCCTTTTTATCAGAAAGAATTCCAAGGTCAGGTCGACTTGCCCCTACAGCAGTCCCTGTCTCTCTCTATCATCTTCTGTCTCCTCCTGCAGTGAGGTGTGGCCTTAAAGTCAGGTGTCCTGCTAGCAGGAGGGCGGCCAACACCCAGCTGCAATGTGTGAGCACCCCTCGGCATCAGAAGGCTTCGGGCTGTGCTCACAGCGGACGGAATCGCTGCTGGCCGACGAGATTAAAGAGTCCGGACACTCACTGGAGACTTGTCAGATTTATTGTAGAACCAGGGAGTGACAGACACCCAGGTGTTGAATCTAACATGTCTACCAGTGTGTGCCCCAGAACAAAAGGTGCAACAGGGTTATAAAGGGGAGGAGGGATCTCAGGGAGGGGTTTACAAAGGATCAATAGTGGAAGGTAGGGGAGTGAACTTAGGATAACTGATATGAGGAAAAACCCAATAGAAACAATGTAAAGGAGGGGCCCTGGAGCCACAGCCAATCAAGTCTCCCTAAGCACAGAAGATTCTGGCAAACTAGGAGGAGTGGGGAGTGATTGACTGGGCCCAGGGAGGAGAACAAATTCACATATAAGGAAACACAGGGGAGAGGAAATCATATAACAGAGAGGATTGACATAAACTGTGGCGGGAGTAACTAAGGTAACCAAATGACAGACAATACCATGGCGGGAGTTGCCATGGGAACATAATAACTGACAAAGCTAAGGCGGGAAAAACTGGGAGAGCAGAACCATTACAGAAAATGGGGGAGCAATACAGAAAATGGGGGAGCAATTAAACAAACTAACAGAACACACTACAACATCCTCCCCTTTATCTCTGTCCTTCGCTGAAGTAACTTCACTGAGCTTAGGCCTTGCAGTCTGGCTAAATAACTACTATTTCTAACCACAGACTCAACTCAAAAATGTACATTTCAACTAAATTAAAATTGATTTCTATCCTGGAAAATTTTCACTTTGCTTCAGTAAAGCTAAGAGATATTGCAACAAAGCAACTAAATGCTTATGTATAATAAAAAGCTTGATGCACTTGACAAAATCATGTAGCAGACACCAGTGTAAGGCCTCCCTCCAGATGAGCACAAGAAGGACAGGAAGGCAAGGACCACCTGGAAGGATTCTGAAATTTCTGATCTCAGCTTATTGATATTTGCTGATTTGGACTAACCAAGCACATTGGAAAATTCTTTATAGACTTAAAAACAGTATATATACTTTACCGAACTTGTAAGTGCTGTGTGCCCTTAGTGGAGTGGTGAGTCCTCTGCCACCCAGCACTGCTTGCAGGCTTTCTTTACAATAAAACATATAGAAATAAAATTCCGACTGACTATTGAAATTTTATATCAATTTGGTGATGCTGACCTGATGCCCTTGGATCTCTTGGACTGAGGCTACTGCGGGGGGCGCCTCACTTTTGTGGCCCATAGAAGCCAATAGCCCAGGAGCTAACGGCACCATCAAACCGGTAAAGAAAGCAAGCAAAGAATTGAGCTCCCTGAGAACTGCAGTTTAAATCACCTGTAATTCTAGTGCACAAAAATCCAAACGAGAACAGCGGGCTGTGAGTATCGTTCTTTTGGGTAGACATCACAGTGTCTGAGTGAAAGTGAGTGAGACGCAATATTATTGCAGAGTCATTGAGGATCCTTCGATCTGCAGTTCCATCACCCTGTGAGGGCCTTGGCCTGTGAAGGGACGAAGCGAGTGGTGTGAGACACTGGTCATGATGGGTCAGGGGAATAGTAAGACCTCTGGCTCAAGGAACCCCTAGAGAGGTTCAACAAGCCCCCAGAGAGGCTCAAAGGGCCCCAAGAGGGGCTCATGGTTATGGGGCCCTCAGAGAGGCTCTAGAAATGAGAAAGGGAGTGAATTACCAGAGATACCCCCAGACAGCCTCCTGGGGTTAATGATTGCACATTGGGATGCAATGCCCTCTAGGAAGAGAAAAAGTAAAGATGGTACATTATTGTATGGTAGAGTGGACTAAGGAAGAAATTAGGCCTGATCATTTATATTGGCCAATGTTTGGGTCCTTTGATGATTGGATGTGTCAAACCTTAAATATCTATGTAAATAGTAAGGAACCCCTTGATCAGGAGGAAAATGATTATGTGGCGCTTTGGAGGGGGGGGGTTTCTGTAGCCATAACATGATACCCCCAGAAAACTAAAAAAAAAGAGAAAGGCAGAGAAAAAAGAAAAACCTTGGGAACCATTAGACAATTTTCCCCTTCCTTATCAAGGGCAGGAAACTCCCTCCTCCCCTGAGAGGCCTCGGAGCCCTACGGCTCCACCACCATCACCACCATCTAGTAGGACTTGGTGCAAGAGGAGAGAGCAATGTGAGGAAAATAATTCTAGTGGGGAGGAGGAAGATCAAAAGAAGAGACTATTGCCCCTTAGAGAAGTACCTATGGGAGGAAATGAAATGGGAATAGGGTTTGTAACAGTCCCACTTAATACTGGGGATGTAAGAGAATTTAAAAAGGAAATGGGGTGACTGCTTGAGGACCCTTTAGGGGTTTCCAAGAGGTTAGACCAATCTTCAGGCCCAAATACCTATACCTGGGATGAGCTTCAAGCTATATTAGGAATACTATTTACTACTGAGTAAAGGGAAATTATTAGGCAAGCAGGAGTGAGAGATTGGGAAAGGAAACAACAGCAGGGTCCACGTGGTGATCAAAAATGGCCTAATCAGAACGAACAAGACCGACAAAATATGAGGGACCTTAGAGATATCATTATACAAGGGATATGGAATGCCATACCTTGAGGGCAAAATATTAACAAGGCTTTCAGTGTGCACCAATAAAAAGATGAAACACCTACAGATTGGCTTGAGAGGCTAAGAAAGAGCCTGAAAATGTATTTGGGAGTGGACCCAGATTCCCTAGTAGGAGCGACATTGCTTAAAACTCAAGTTGCGGCAAAATTATGGGGAGACATACAAAAAAAAAAAAAAAGCTAGAGAAATTAGAGGATTGGCAGGACTGGGGTCTCCAAGAGCTATTGCAGGAAGCCCAAAAAGTGTATGTGAGGAGAGATGAAGAAAAACAAAAAGCAAAAGCCAAGATATTTGTAGCAGCTGTGAGGGAAACTCAGAAGGGGGAAAAGAAAGCATTTAGAACAGAATTACAAAGACCTAGGGGAGATTATAAGAAACCTCCCCAAATTAGAAACCCTGGAGATGGTCCTGTGTTGGGAAATTTAGGTGACTAGAGAATGGAAAAGTACAAAGCCGTGGCTAATTCCAAGTTCTGCACCTGCTAGATAGTGTGTCCTTGGGCCTAGCTGTAGTGGGATAACAAATAGTGAAAGAGGCATGAGAAAAGAGAGATGTAACCCCTAAGGAATGAGGAAGAGTTCATGGTATAGTTTAACCAATAGATTGCTTGGCTTACAGAATATTCATAAGCTTATTATTTGCTGTATAAGTGTTTGATACTTTCTTCAATAAACTGGACCTGTGATGAACCAGCTGGTGTCCTGGTCCCCTTCCAACAACAGTCCTGCAGATTATCATTGCTAGTACTGAGGAAGGAGAAGACACACAAAGCAAAGCTGTAAGCTATGACAAAAAGATAAAAAAAAATGTTTGAAAAGGACAAATAGGGGTGTCAGGGGCTGTACATCTTAGGGACCAGGACATAGAAAGAGCCCTTGGTAAAACTAAAAATAGGTCCCCAAGGGGAAGAAGTTACCTTTTTAGTAGACACTGGAGCAGAAAGATCAACTATACAGTACCTCCCCAAAGGATGTAAGATTAGTAAAGAAACTGTTTTAGTTGTGGGAGCAAAAGGGGAACCATTTAATGTACCCATACTTGAAAATGTTGAAATTTGTTTGAATGATTTGTTATTGGTACCAGAAGCAGACAATAATTTGCTAGGAAGAAATTAAATTATAGCTTTATGAGTAAATTTAGAAGTGGAACAAGGAGAACTACAGGTACAGCTTTATACCTTAATGTCAGAAGATTAAGACAAAATTAATCCAAATGTGTGGCACAATAAGGGGAAATAGGAAAGCTGGAGATTGGACGCATTAAGATAGAAATAAGTAATCCAATCGTTCCCATAAGAGTAAGAGTATTAGAAGCTTTGAGGCATTCATCAGCGATAGCTGTTGTCCATGTAAGAAGACATCAGAGAAGAACGAATTATCAGACTCGGGGGAATAATTTGGCTGATACAGAAGCACAAAGGGCAGCAGTACGCTTATCTGTGTCTTTAAATAATTTGAGTAAAAGTGAGGATGAGATAAAGTATCAAAAATGCTATACCTCAAAGGAAATACAAGAGATGGAGAAACTAGGGGCTAAGCTAGAAGAGGATAAGTGGCTTTTACCAGATGGTAGAGAAATGCTATCTAAAAGTTATGTTAAAAGAATCATTCACCAGTTACATTAATGAACTCATTGGGGAACATGAGCACTAAGAGACCACTTCTTAAAGTTTTTTAGGTATATAAGAATATTTGATATAGCAAAACAGAAGACATAAGGATGCATTATTTGCCAGAAAATTAACAAGAAGACATCTAGACAGACCCCGCAGGGAGGGAGAAAAACTGCGTATAGGCCTTTTGAAAAGATCCAAGTGGATTTTACTGAACTACCGAAAGTGGGAAGATATAAGTATTTGTTAGTAATAGTTGACCAATTAACTCATTGTGTAGAGACCTATCCTGTGGCATGAACAACAGCACATTTTGTTACAAAGATTATTTTAGAAGAAATAATTCCACAATTTGGGATGATTAGAGTGATTGATTAGGATCAGGGTTCCCACTTTACCTTGAAAGTGTCAAAACAAGTAATGAAAGCTCTAGGGATCTCTTGGGATTATTATACCCTTTGACACCCTCAGAGTTCAGGGAGAGTAGAAAGAATGAAACAGACCCTAAAGCATCAGCTAGCAAAACTAATGATTGAAACAAAACTATCTTGGATTAAGTGCTTGCCACTGGCATTGTTAAATATTCGAACAATGCCGAACTCAGAGCATGGTATTTCCCCATATAAGATGTTAATATGGGATGCCATATTCTCAAGAGATGCTGGGAGATAAAATAACCTGTATTGAAAATGATTGTAATTGCTGTCTCTTTGTAAGCACTGAATGCAACTCTTGTAAGGAGAGGTGGTATTATTGTTGCAGGGGTTATCCTCCAAGTGGGTTGTGTCCAGAGTGTAAACACATTGAACAGATTTTAATCGAATATATTTTTAAAAAGAGAATAGAGAAAGGAACATTAGAACTAGATTCTTATGAGTGGTGGATGTTGTGGAAATACGGAT
This sequence comes from Melozone crissalis, assembly GCF_028551555.1. NCBI lineage: Eukaryota > Metazoa > Chordata > Aves > Passeriformes > Passerellidae > Melozone > Melozone crissalis. The sequence continues at coordinate 1,868,358 of NW_026535827.1, forward strand.
TAAGAGAGGGACTATCAAGTGAGGCAAATATTAAAAAGATTGAGTGTTGCAAACATAATCGAGTCCCTTGCAGATCTGAGCCAGTCAAAGCAAAGAATTAGGAAGTATTTAAGAAACAGCACTAAATCCGGGAAAGCTCATACGGAACCACTGAAGAATATCCTTGCTGTCGAGAAGATGGTACCCCTCACTGCTGGGAGCACCCTGGTAGGCGAAGAAGGCAGAGGGATAATAAAACTGTGGGGCCTTCTGATACTGTTGAGTCTTACACAGAATGGGAAAACTGATCCCTGCTTGAAGTGCTACCAAAATGTGATGAATGGCTGGACCATGACCCGAGAGTTTGCAGCACACACTCATATTAATGCGGGATGTTATGACCCAGGAAAACTTGAAACCTGTACAATAGGAGAAAAGAGTTACTGTGTAGCAACAAATGCAGGAATGGGAGGATGGGCACCTCGAAACTATCAATTTTGTCCCCCGGGAGAACCATTCCTCTGTTTTACCAAAGGTGGAATGTGAGGATACTCAGATAAAGGGGGAGTGCAAGATAAATTCAAGGAAGAATTAGTGAAAAACATAACAAGGAATTTAGGGGAAATTCAAACCAAAAAAGAGCAAGAGCAGGAAGTGACCTGTATAAAAAAATTAAGAAAAGACTCAGTGACTGGGACCTCCTCACGTTAGGAAAAAATTTTTTTTATTGATCTGATGCAAAAAGTAGTTAAGGAATTAAATGTAACTAACTGTTGGGTTTGTGGGGATCCGAAATGACCAAGCAATGACCATGGAGAGGAGAAGGGGTAGGACCTGAACAGTTGATATTATGGAACAGGTCACAAAGATTTAATGAAATTCAACCTGAGGGGTAAATACTGAGTCATGAAGTAGTAGGCCAAATTTGTATTTCTAGGAAAGGAAACAATTTTACTACATACGTAGGACATACCCCCTGCAAGATGATATATACCAGCAACTCCTTTTACGACCTGGTGGCTGAAACCACCAACAGGTTATTGGTCTATCAATTGTACCAATGGGACTGTTTGCTGGAAAAGTGTAACACATGCTAATCCTTTTGAGGAGGTAAAAGATCTTAAGGGATATTGGGAAAATCCAGGGCAGATGTCTGAAAATTGGAAAGCTCCAGATGGATTATTTTGGATATGTGGTAAAAGGGCATATAATGAATTATCAGAGATGGAGAGGTACCTGTACAATTGGAATTATGCAACCCGCATTCTTATTGCTACCGAGGAGCAAAGGTGAATATTTAGGATGACCTCTCTATGAAACTCTGCACGGAAGAAAAAGAACGGGAGAAAACAGACCTGGAATAATGAAGAATGGACTTCCCAACAAATCATAGATTACTATGACCCTGCCTCCTGGGCTCAGGATGGCAGCTGGGGTTATAGAGCCCCTATTCATATGCTTAATCAAATTATTAGATTACAGGCCATTGTAGAAATTACTTCTAATCAAACATCAGAGGCATTGAAGCTTGTAGCTAGACAACTAACCCAGACCAGAGCAGAAGTACATCAGAATAGGCTAGCCTTAGATTATTTATTAGCTGAAGAAGGGAGGTTTTGTGGAAAATTTAATACATCTGAGTGCTGTTTAGACATTGATGATAATGGAGAGGCTATTACAAATTTGGCAGAGGAAACTAAACAAGTTGCACATGTTCCAGTGCAAAAATGGAATCCCATATTAACTGACAATTGGTGGAATAATTTGTTTGAAGGAGCCTGGTGGAAAAAGTTGGGGTTCATGTTGCTTTGTTCTGCATTAGGCCTATTATTTATACCATGTATGATTCCATGCTTTATCAGGCTAATAGATTCAGTGATCCAGGGAATACAGATTTCAGCAATGCCCATAAACCATAAAATAACCACGGGAGAAAAAACTCACTCCCTTATAATACTGAAGGCCAAAGCAGAACCAAATAAAACTGCAACCCAAACAGTATTAGCTCAATTTGAAGCAAAGACAAGAATCAATAACATAAAGAAAAAGGGGAGGGATTGTGAAAAAGATTTTTGTGATTTGTGTCAATCGGCAATGGAATCAGCAAATGCTTATATCTGCTGTGTCGAAAACAGACACAAAGAAAGGTTTTGAAACTTTCTGACCAAATAGCCAAATAAAGCATCTAAATAAACAAAGTATAATAGAGTAATAGAGATGAGGTAGCAATTCGACTGATGCTTAAAATAAAATAGAGGAAGTTGTGGTAAAGCCAAGAGATATTGCAACAAAGCAACTAAATGCTTATGTATAATAAAAAGCTTGATGCACTTGACAAAATCATGCAGCAGACACCAGTGTAAGGCCTCCCTCCAGATGAGCACAAGAAGGACAGGAAGGCAACTATAATAAAGCCTCGATCTTGGCCTTATTATCGAGCGATGCAAGGATGGTCTGGGAGCCCAGTCCCTCTGGGAGACAAAGTGCCCGAATGCTCAGTTAGCTCATGGCCGTCGCCGCAGGCTACCCTTTAGCAAGCTTGGTGATTGCCAGCTCTTTAGTGATTATCAGCTCTCTCAGGATCTCAGCTCTTTGCTTGCTTGCTAGGGTGCCCTTGGCTGAAGCTGAAGCAGACACAAGAGAGCAGAAGGAGAAGTCCTGGTGTTCCACAGCGATGGTTTATTGGGGAGACTGTGAAGGGTCCAGCAACAGCTCTTCTTTTGTCTAATCAGCTAAAACAGCCCCTTTTTATAGGGTATAGGGGGATCCAAACTTGTCCAATAGTAAGTTAGGGAGAATGGCCTATGAGGTTACAAAGATAAGGCTAAGGGGCGGGGGGTCAGAGACAGGAGCTTATTTTGCTGTCTCATCATGACTCAGCAGTTCCTACTATTAAGTCTCAATCTTTCATGGAGCTCTCCCAAGCTCTATGGAGTCTGCTACAGGCAACGACCACCTGGAAGGATTATGAGATTTCTGATCTCAGCTTATTGATATTTGCTGATTTGGACTAAGCAAGCACATTGGAAAATTCTCTGTAAGCTTTCTGTTTTTAGAAAAAAGGCATTCGCTATAGTTCTTTTGAGACAGTGAACAAGGCACGAGAACATAGCTAACACAATAACAACTATAAAGAGAATCCACAACATTCCCTTAATTAAAGATGCAACCCATCCTGTTAATCCCCATGGCCCAAAAATTTTCTTGACTCAGTCTGGGATTCTCTCTACTTTGAAGTCCTTCATGAGATCTTTCAGTTTCTGGATGTTCGCATGGATGGATTCTGAGCCTGAAGAGAGATGGAAGCAGCACATCCCTTCAAAGTCCTCACAGCCATGTCCGTGGGCAAGCAGCAGGAAGTCGATTGCTGCTCGATTTTGGAGCAAAGCATGTCTTGTGGTTTCTCCTTCCTTTAGGAGATCACTCAAGACAGCAGAGGTAGCGTTAGCTTGTTTACTGAGCCAGCACCCAAGGTGATTGATTTCACTGAGGGCTTTAGCTGCAGCTATCCATGATAATAATAGGGAGACAGCAATATTTTTTGGGTTGTGCAATCGTATAATTTAGGATCACAATTTCCATCAAAGTCCATGTAGGATCTTTTTTGACTTTTTGATTCACTTTCTTTTTTCCAATTATGTAACAGGGTGATGTTTGGAGTAAGAGTAGAAAGTTTTCCAAGGGTACAGGGACCTCCCTGGAGTGGGGAGGGGATCCCAGCCCATACTCTGTCACCACAGAGGAGAAACATTCCCTTGGGTAATACTTTGTGGTGGAGAGAGGACACAGAAATCACACATGCCGTGTAATTGCACCAATCATGAGAGTTATAGGCTTTGTAAATTCGCGATATGTCTTGTCGATAAGTGTTTTTTGTCTGGTCAATTTCTGGCCAATTGTTTTTTGGACGTCTAAAGTAAAATTTGACACAGTATGTGGCCTTGGAGGGCCCCAACAGATCTAATTCTTGGGGTTCCTCTAGAGCATCGGGCAGCATTTTTGTCCACTCATCCCAGGTATCAGCCATGTTGGGTCTCTTACCTGTGGTGCAGAGAATCTCAGAGTTATAGACGGGCCAGTCATCTGCTACAAAGGGAATTCCTAATAGACATGTGGAAAGTGGGTTATCAATGCTTCCCATGGACAAGCACATGTTGTCCTGTTTTAATGTTTTTGCTAAGGTTACCCAAACATTATGGCTGGGCTGTGGGCTAATCCAGCCAAAGGCACGCAGTACGGTGAAGAACATCCAGGCAGCCGTGAGGACAGCACCAACGGAGATATTTTTCATCTTTGGGCAGGAATAGGGCTTCTAATAGGGAATATAAGCAAAATTTGTTATCTTTATGATGGGAGGGTTTTCTCCCTTGTTCTTTTCTCTGTTCCCCTCCTCCCCCCATTTTTTCTTTTAATTTCTAAGCTACACAAAGGGAGGGGGAGTGGGTAGAAGGTTAAGGAGTTTTAAAAGGTTAGGAAGAGGGAATAATAGGGTTTTTTGAGATACAAAAAGGGGTAACAATATATAATTCAGAGAACACTTTTGTGTTAAGGCTATTTATGACTTGATGAAGCAGAACGTTATTTAGCTTTCAATTTTGTCTGCTGTCTCGTGATGAGGCGGTCTGTTCTTGTGTTTGTGGGTATTTGGCGATGCCTTCGTCTCCAGGCAGAGCTGGTTTGGTTTTCAGGTGGTCTTGTGTTTGCCTCAGGAGAGTTCTTGTCCCCATTTGTAGGAGTAGTGCTTGCAGTGCCTAGGTATGGTTTTATGTTTTTTCCTGGGTATGATCTTGGACCAGATGGTAGTAGAACGCACGCATATCCTCTACCCCAGGTAATCAACTGGTAAGGCCCAGAAATTTGGTGTGTTTCAGGGTCCTTCACAAGCACAGGTGGTTTTTCAGTGAGCTTTGCTTGTGTGGTATTTGCAAAGTGGCCAAGTATTGGTGGGTCAGGCTCTGATGCTGTACAGTTAAGGAAGTTGATGACGTAAAGAGCCTTGCTAAGTCTTTCCACTGGAGATGTGATTTTCGTATCCCTGTTCTGTTGATCGAGGACTCTTGAGAGTTTGATGTGTCCTTTCCACGATGGATTGTCCTGTGGGGTTTGCAGGTATGCCAGTCTTGTGTGCTATTCCCCATTCACTGAAGAACTCCTTTAACTTGCCGGAGGTGTAGGCAGGTCCATTATCTTTTTTAATCTCCTTTGGTACACCCAGGGTGGCAAAAGCGAGGAGAAAGTGTTTTATTGTGTGCTGTGTATTTTCTCCTGGATGTGACGATGCAAATACTGGTCCCGAAAACGTGTCGACTGGCACATGCACATATTTTGACCTTCCAAAATGTCTGAAGTGAGTTACATCTGTCTGCCACAGCTGGCAGCTATTCAGACCTCAGGGATTGACTACCGTGTAGAAGCGAAGGGAGCCGACCCATCCTTTGATCAGCATCGAACTCCAATTTATTGATCCACCAGACGCTTTTTATAACAGTGTTAATTAAGCTCATACATATTGCAAAACCCGAGCTCATCATTGGTTACAGATTAAACACCAACCCCTCCTTTTGTTTTCAATACCTGTGGTTTGTTATTGAAACCAAGATTGGTTTTCTCACCCTGATATGAATGGTTCTCAAGGCCTCCATGTTTGTCACTTTTGCTTTCCTATAACTTATCCAAGGACAAGATATTTACTTGTTATTAAAAAACAACCTGAGAACTTCTGCTGTTTACATAAATGTGCCTGAGAACCTTGTTGTTTACAGAAACAGGCTTTGAGAATTTGCTCCTCACAGCTGCCTCTTACTTTTCCATCAGCTGTATATGATTATGGCATGTCTGAACAAAACTCTATAAGCCATTTCTGAGCAAAATTCTCCAACACTCTTGTCCCCAAAAATGGTATCTGATAGTTTTGACATTTCGGACATGTAGTAACAATAGCCTTTGCCTGATCTTTTGATAGCTTGAACATTCTCATAAGGGCAGGTACATTTTGATGAAAAAATGCGTGTGACAACCTTGCCTGGGCAAAGGTGTTAGGATGTCACAGACATCTTTTGTGAAAAATCCTTTCTTTGGGATTTTTCCCCTTTCTGGGAAGCTGTGGCCTCAGCAACAAATGTAGGCAATGGTTATCTGCTGCTGTGGAATGCAACAGGTGCATCCAAGATTGGTCTCCTTTGAATGTTTGGATTTTCTGACCGCTGACGGCAGAGCTGTTCTTGCTTTCTGCCTGGACACAGAACTTTGTTGTTGATTCTTTTTCTATTCTTAACTTAGTAAGCTTCTGAGACTTTTTCCTCTCTATTCCTATTAGTATAGTAATAATGTAGTATATATCATAAAAGAATAAATCAAGCCCTCTGAGCATGAGGTCAAGATTCTTGCCTCTCTCTTCACCCTGAAAGACCCTTGCAAGCCCGGTAACATTAGGAACATTGGCAGTTTCTGCTGCCATTGCTAATGCATCCGCTTTCCTGTTACCTTCTGCAACAACACCTGGAAGGTCCGTGTGTGACCTCACATGCATTATATGGTAAGGTTGCTTTCTGTGGGAGATTAGGTGTATTAATTTAGAGAGCAATTGGTACAACTTTGCATTAGAGACCTCTTTGAGAAGAGCATGTTCTGCTCTCATAGCTATACCAGCAACATAAGCTGAGTCTGTGACCAGAATGAAAGGTTCGTTTTTGAATTTTTCAAAGGCTCGGACAACAGCTGCTAATTCTGCAATCTGCAGAGATTCCTCCACTATTTGTATGTCAGATTCCCAATTTTATGTTTTGGGGTCTGTCCATGTAATCACTGACTTGTGGGAAGACCCTGAGCCATCTGTAAAGACAGTTAGAGTTTTGAGAGCAGTTTTACTTTGGACTAATTTTGGGGTCAGATGAAAGGTTACATCACCATTAAACAGTTTGTGTTTTGGGATCTGAGCTGAAATTTGGCCTGTATAGCTATCTAGGGCAAACTGGAGGCTTTCATTGGTCTGGAGCAAATCCTCCAAGTCTGCAAGTGTTATTGGCAAGTATATGCATGTGAACTCACACCCTGCAAGAGAGTGGAGGTGAGTTCTAGCCTTTTTTATCAAGTGTGCCATGACCTCCTGGTAGGTGGTGTCTTTGTGGGCTGGCTATTTGTAAAAATCCATTCCGGTATCAACAAAGGGTCTCGAAGCTGGAAGTCCCATTAAAAAATCTGTCCATGGAATCGAGGTGCTTTTCCCAGGATGATGAACTGGAAAGGCAGGCTGGGCTCGAAGCGATGGGCTTTGCGTGAAGACAGGGCTTCCTGGACCTTGGTGATGGGACCTCTGGCTTCTGTTGTGAGAGTGCATGGAGAGTCCAGGTCTTTAGGCCCACAAAGAAGATTGAACAGGGGAGCAAGGTGCTCTGTTGTAATTCCTAGCAGGGGACATACCCAGTTGATGGATCCGCACAGGCTGTGTAAGTCCCTCAGGGGTTTTGGGTTGTCGTTTATGGTGAGCTGCTGGGATATGATGGTCCTTTCCTGGATCTGGACTCCAAGGTAAGTCCATGTTTTGATGTACTGTATTTTATCCTCATGAATCTCCAATCCTGCCTTTTCTATGGTTTCAATAGTCTTTTTAACTGTTTTGTCCAAGTTAACTTTATCTGAAGCACAAACCAGGATATCATCCATATAGTGGTGGATGATAGCATCTCGAAATAAATTCCGAACAGGAGACAGGTGTCAGGGTCCATCCTAGTGGACAGATGACCTGATGGTTCGTAGGAATGATCTCAGAGTGCAAAACACCAACACGGTACAAGGGGGTTTGCAGTGATAATCAAATCAAATGCAATTTTATTGAAATAACCACAGCAAAAAATGCAATAGAGGGATTAACGGAAAGAAAAAGAGAGAGAAAGAGACAGAAGAGAGAGAGAGTGGGAGGGAGAGGGGATATGGCTACCAACGCAGAGACGAAATCCTTTGGTCCAGTCCAGCCGAGGGTCCGCCTGCTACGCTGGGGAAATCTCGAAGGCTCTAGCTAACTCAGAGGTTTCTATTACTGAAAATTGTGAGGGAGGGGAAACAGATACAATAGGGAACAGATGTAACAGGTAGTGTATGTTCTCAGCAGTAAATGAGCTTGATAGATGTAACAGGTAGTCTATGTTCTCAGCAGTAAGTGAGAGCCATTATTTTCTCGCTCCAGTGGTCACAATCTGCAGGCAAACATCTCGCTTTGGTCAGCTTGCCTCCCCACACACCTCCCCCGGGCTGGGGGTTTCAGTCCCAGTCCTTGGAAGGAGCAGAGGGGTCTGTTAGGAGTTTCATGTCTCAGTCCTTGATGGAGAATCTTCTTACATCTCAGTCTGTCTGTCACGGTGGTTGTAAAACAGGTGAGGGTCTTTTGTGGGAGACCACCTGAAACTCAGGAGAAGTCCAGCCAGGCCGAGAGGTGGGACAGCTTCCAGAGCTGCTATTGTTTCAAATGGGGCACGGTGCCCTCTTCTTAGCATACAGCAAACACACTTGTGAAAACAATAGCTTAACACTGAGCTTTCAGGTCTCAGGGCCTGTGGCGTGTGACTTTTCTCTTTCAGAGCCAGATATAGACAGGGGGGGGTCTTCTCTTCAGTGGTCTTCCAAGGACGATCGTGAGGCAGATGAGGGAAAATTCGGACAGACTCTCACAACAGGATGTGAGCCATGTGCGGGAGTCTGTCCGAATTTTCCCTCATCTGCCTCCCGATTGTCCTTGGGAGACCACTGAAGAGAAGACCCCCCTCCCCCCTCGTCTAGAATATCTGGCTCTGAAGGAGAAAAGTCACACGCCATGGGCCCTGAGACCTGAAAGCACAGTGTTAAGCTATTGTTTTCACAGGTGGGTTTGCTGTAAGAGGGCACCATGTCCTGTTTGCAACAATAGCAGCTCTGGAAGCTGTCCTACCTCTCGGCCTGGCTGGACTTCTCCTGAGTTTCGGTTGGTCTCCCACAGAAGATCCTCACCTGTTTTACAACCACCGTGACAGACAGACTGAGATTTAAGAAGCTTCTCCATCAAGGACTGAGATATGAAACTCCTAAAAGGCCCCTCTGCTCCTTCCAAGGACTGGAACTGAAACCCCCAGCCCAGGGGAGGTGTATGGGGGAGGCAAGCTGACCGAAGCGAGATGTTTGCCTGCAGGATGTGACCACTGGAGCAAGAAAACAATGGCTCTCATTTACTGCTGAGAACATGGACTACCTGTTACATCTATTCCCTATTGTATCTGTTCCCCCTCCCCTCACAATTTTCAGTAATAAAAATCTCTGAGTTAGCTAGAGCCTTTGAGATCTCCCCAGCGTAGCAGGCGGACCCTCGATTGGACTGGACCAAAGGATTTCGTCTCTGCGTTGGTAGCTATATCCTCTCTCTCTCTCTCTTTCTCTCTCTTTTTCTTTCCGTTAATCCCTCTATTGCATTTTTGCTGTGGTTATTTCAATAAAACTGCATTTGATTTGATTATCACTGCAAACCCCCTTGTACCGTGTTGGTTTTTGCACTCTGAGATCATTCCTACGAACCATCAGGTCATCTGTCCACTAGGATGGACCCTGACACCATGTACCACTGGCAAATAGTCAGACTGTTTTTTAGTCCTTGGGGAAGATAAAAGCCAATGCTATCTTTTGAGTGAAGCCTCTTTGTTGAGAGAGGGAAAGGAGAAAGCAAACCATGGAGCATCCTCAGGGTGCAGAGGGCTGCTGAAGAAACAGTCCTTAATGTCTATGATAACGTGTCCAGTCTCTAGGCAGCATCGATGGGGAGGGCAGGCCAGGCTGTAGGGGGCCCATGTCCTCGATGACCTCGTTGATTCTGCAAAGGTCGTGGAGGAGCCTCCACCTGTTTGTTCCAGGCTTTGGTAGAATGAAGACTGGAGAGTTCCAAGGGCTGTCGGACTCCACTATGTGGCCTTTTGCGAGCTGTTCTTCCACGAGAGAGTTTAGGGGGCACAGCTTGGCTCAAGAGGGGCCACTGTTCAATCAAGATCAGCTTGTGACATTTCCAGGTGAGACGAGGTGTTTCTGGCAGTGCGCATGCCCAGTGGCCCGGATTAGAAATCCCGAGTGGGAATACGTATGGAAGCTCCCCACTGGGATAGAATGTCCCTGCCCCAAAGGGTGATGGGAGCCCTTAGCAGAAATGGGAGGATGGTAGCCAGCTTGCCTTCAGGCCCTTCAATGAGGATGTTGTTTTGCTTCTCATGGATACTGTAGCTCCACCAATCCCGGAAATCATGCCTGCAACAGGTTGTAGATCCCAGTGTGCTGGCCATTCTGAGCGAGCGATGATGGTCACGTCAGCACCGGTGTCCAGCATCCCCGGTAGGTGGATCTTCTCTCATCTGCAGGTAAGACCACACTCGATGGTAGGCTTGCTTGGTCCCAGAACTTGTGCCCACATTGCTGTAGGGTTGAGAGGAATCTCTTCCCTTTGATTCTTTGGGAGTAAGAAGGCTTGTGCAATCGGAGTTCCCTTTGAAAGGAAAAATGGTAAGTCCATGCAGCACACCTGGACAAGAATCTCTTGTCCCAGGTGCACCGTTTGCACTTCTGGAATGACGAAAATTTCCTTTGGGCTATTAAGAGAGTCACCTATAATTAAGATGTCCGAAGGGCCACCTTTTGGCCCATATTTACCTGTGGGAACACAATAAACATTCTCATTATTAAAGTCAATGGACAGAGCAGTTACCAGGTGGCAGCGGGTTCCCATCTGTATCGCCCCGTGTGTTGGATCCTCTTCTTGTGGTCCAGAACCTCCTGGGATGGTGCGTGGTTGGGTCTGGGTGGCCTTTGTTTTGCTGTTGTAGCCCGGGGCTCCACCGGGCTGCACAAGGCGTTTCCCAGACGCTGCTGGTAGCGCTGCTGATTCTGGGGTCTTTGATAGGTATTGTGGGGGCATTGGGGAGGTTACCTGTCTTGGCAGTCCTTTATATAATGTCCAAGATCCCCACAGTGATAACATTTAGCTTGGTCTTTAGAAGCTATTACTGCATATGCACCAGAAACTCCTCCAGCAATACCCTTAGCAACTGCTTGGGACACTGTATTTTCAGTGGACAAGTGACTTGTACAGTTTTCCAGCATTTGTTCTATGTTAGGATTATTATTCCAATAGTAGGATCTGTATCCACCGGTAGAGACCTCAGAATGGCTTTGCATTGTTCATTTGAGTTACTCAAGGGAAGCTTACATCAGAGTTCCTTCCTTGCCTCTGTGCTCTTTATCTGTTTCTCCAGAGCATCTCTAAGTCTGTCCACAAATTTGATTAAGCTTTCTTCAATGCCTTGTTTAATGGTAGAAAAATGCATTGTTGGCATTGACTCATCATGCATGAGAAGTAAGGAGGTTTTTGCTGACAAGTGCCACATCTTGCAGTGCCTCTTTATTCAGAGTTTCCCATTGGTTCCCCGGTTTCTGTAAATCCCCTTCCCCAGCCAGCTGTTCTACTGTAAAATTTGTCTTATCAGCATCTGCAGAATATGAGTCTGATAATGTTTTAAATTGTTTTTTCCAATGTCTGTCCCATAACATATTTTCTACTGGGGACAGAAGGCAATTTGAAATATTTTTAATATCATGGGGATGTAAGACATGTGCTGAGAACATAGCTTCTAAGAAATTTCTGAAAATATGTGAGCCTCTGCCATGTTCTTTGGCTGTATTTCTTAATTGCACGAGTTCCTTATTTGAGTTTGGTTTCCATGTCTTTATAGCAGATTCCCCACCATTTCTTTTCTGTCTATACTCTACAGGGAAAGCATGAATTTTCGGTGCCAGCTGCCAATTGCCTGCCTTAGTTGCCTCTATCTTATGAGAGCCCATGGATCAATGTCTATTGTATCAGAATCAGAGTCACTGGAACTGCTGTCATGCTCTGAGGAGGACTGATGGGGAGCAGGTTGTGTCCTATGCTTTTTGCGACGTTTAGAGGCGGCATTTTCAAGGGTTTTGGGGGCTGTGGGGGGACACATGGCATAACTTGACCAGAGGGGGGCACCATTGGGTTTGGGATGGCAGCACGGCATGCACAGGATTGGGGGGAAGGGGTAGCACCGTGGGGGTTGTCTCGGATTCCGTTCGGGTGACATTGAGGGTGGGTGGGAGGCTGGGAGGACTGGGGGTGGGGACAAGGAGGGAGCGGGGGTGAGGAGGCAGTGAGACCGGTCTGGGGTGCTGCGGGTACAGGATGGTGCGCTGGGATTGGGACATGAGGGCATCCTGCTGTGGCGGGCAGGGTGCAAGGGGTGGCGGTGGAGGTACACACGGGCACAGGAGCAGGGGCAGCAGGGATCGGGGCTGGGATCGGGAGATTGTCTGCGGAGCTGGGGGGAATCGGAGCGGGGGCAGGGGAAGCGAGAGGGGGGGTGGGGGACATCGCGGCGGGGGGAAGGGGGACAGAGCCACCGTGGGGGTGGAGGAGGCGGGAGGGGGGATGGGGGGGGCCGCGGCAGGCGCGGGGGAAACTGCGATAGGGTTGGGGGAGTGGGGGGGGGCGGGAGAGGCAGGAGGGGGGAGGCCGGGACTGGAGGGGTTGGGGAAAGGGCATGGCTGCGCTTGTAGATAAGGAAGGATCTGGGGGGTTGGGTGGTGCAGATCCCACAGGCAAGGGGGAGGTGGGGGCAGGGGCTGGGGTGGACGGAGCAGCCTTTGCCTTGGGAGAGGCAGAGGCAATTGGAATTTTACGACACATGCGAGTGGCATTCCTGGGCATCGTTATCAGTGTGATTAGCATTTGAAAAGGAAGTGCCTGTTGTGACAGATAGCCTCTTATCTCTGTTAAACTTCTCTATGGTTTTAGTTAGTATATGAAACAAAGGCAAAAACTTCGTTGGTGAAAAGTCTTGGTTAGTTTGTAAATTATATATTTTGTTTCAAATTTTGTCCCAGAATGAATTTTCAGTGATAGTTTCTTTATCAGTTTCGGGATATTGCGAAAGAATCCATCTTATAAATTTTTTAAGGTTATTTTTAAAAGGCTTGCCGTTAGAGAAAGAAAAGTTGTTAGAAGATGTCTAGAAGTATTAAGTATATTTCTCTCTCGATTTGAGATGGTTTTTGTGGAGAGTCAGGCATCTGTGTGCAGAAGAAATCGGGCTGTACCGTCAGTCAGGACATCCCCCCCGCCCCCTGCAGTCAGACCTTTGCTCCGTACCTGGCCGCACCCAGCCGGACGTGAGCAGAAGGAAATGACACTGACTGCCCAAGCTATAAAAACCCGTGTGACCCCTCAATAAACGCCATTTGCTGTCCACCACATTGGTGTCAGGAGCATATGGACCAAGTGACCCTGGGGTTTGGGCCACCGTGCCGGACTAAGAACCAGGTCGCCACGCCTTGAAGGCAATATCTGGTGCCGAAAACCCGGGACACGATCACCACCCGGGGTTCGGGGATTGCCTGGACGAGGGACCGGTGGCTGCACAGTTGGCCTAGTGCAGCGGGGGGGATGCCCCCGGACCAGCAAGGAGCATGGACGCTATCGCGAAGGTCGTAAGTCAGATCCACTCGCAGTGGGGTATCGAGTGTAAGCTTAAGGACTTATGTCTCGCAGTGCCGAGACTGATTAAGCTTGGGGCTATAGAAAGCCTGGTAGAAATTCTCCATCTGGAGATTTGGGATAATTGCACAAAGGCTCTGGCCGAGGAAACCATGTCCTCAGGCTCAGGGAAAGCCCTCAAATCGTGGGGCAGAGTTATCCAGGCTCTGCAAAAAGCTCGGCAAGAGCAAGAAACCTGGAAAGCCGCGCAAACTTGTTTATTAGCCACGCTGCAGCTGGGGGTAGGGGCAGCGATGCAAAACGCGGAGGACTTTGACCCGCTCGGGCGCACGGAGGTGGGAACGCTGGAACTCCCTCAGTGAACGGATTCACCATCGGGGGGGGAAGCACGTGCGGACGTTTTGGCAGGGGCTAGCAGAGGAGGCGCGGAATGCTGCCATAATATCGGACCCCGAAGCGGTTGATAAAAAGGCACCCCTGCCATATGCGTTTGAAAATGGCGCCGGAGCGCGTGACCAGGGCTGGAAAGATGATACGGGGGGAGAAAATGCAGAAGGCTCACTGAACAGCACAAGTGTGGGCGAGCAGGGAGGAGGGGCGGCCCCCAAGAAGGAGCTTAAGACCAATCAGAGTGCTCAATTTAAATTATGTCCTTGTAGGGCAAGAACCTCCCCCAGCAGGAGGTGGGAGGAGCGCGGGGGGAGCCCAGGGGGAGGGAACGGCCCGACCCCCGCAAGAAGGGGCGGGGTCGGAGCCCAAGAAAACGGCAGAGCAGCCCGGAAACGTCCAGCCAGTCGACTTCCAGCTCGGACTCTGACTCGAGCTGGGACTGGCTCGAAAGGTGGTCAGAGGATTCCGACACTGACTCGGGCGTTAACAAAAGGAGCAGCGGCATACAAGATCACTAGCTGCAGCGCTCCTGCGTGGGTTAAGGGGATATCAGAGAAAGATCGAACTCCTCTTACAGACTGGTGGAAAATAAAAATGGCTTGCGCAGAGTGGTCTCCATCTGCCACACTGGTTTTCCTGGTCCGTGTAGGGGGGGCAGGCAGAAATCAAAGAACCTACTCCCCGGTAAACCCGAAAGACGTACAAGCAATTATTAAAGCGATTGCAGACAGGGGGATTAATTCTGCCATGGTTTCCACACTCATTGACAGCATTTTTGGGGGTGATGATATGCTTCCCTTTGATATCAAACAGACTTGCAGGCTGATTTTCGATGGGGCGGGGATGATCGTTTGATCGTTTTTAAACAGGAATGGGAGGACAATTGTGTAAAGCAGCTAGCCTTAGTAACAGGGGCAGAACATCCACTGCACGGCTCCAGCATACAGAGGCTAATGGGCACAGACCCCACTATGATCACCCCACAGGCGCAGGCTGAGGGCCTGCGGACCCATGAGGTTATGACAATAACCCGTGCTGCCCGAGAAGCCATCCATGTTGCTTCCAAAGCAATAGCCAGACCATCGTCATGGTCAACTATAAAGCAGAGTGAGAGGGAGAGCTTCACTCAGTTTGTGGACTGCCTCCAGGCAGCATTAGATTCCTCTGCATTACCCTCAGAGGCGAAGGGTCCAGTGCTAGCAGACTGCTTACGCCAGCAATGCAACTCAGCCACCAAGGACATTTTAAGATCACTGCTACCTGGATCCAATGTTGCTGCCATGATCAGACATGTTGCAAAGGAAGAACACCCAGATCCCATCCAAGCAGCAGTTCACACTGCAATAACCAGTGTGATGGCATGCTGTAAGTGTGGCCAGGCAGGCCACGTGGCAGTAAACTGCCCCCAGCCAGGACGCTCACCAGCAGCTGCTCCACCACGCCAGGGGAAACTTAGGGGACCATGCTGGGCGTGTGGAAGGAAGGGGCATGTAGCTAAGGAATGCAGATCCAAACCTCAGGGAAATGGGATGGGGAGGGGGCAGCTGGGCCGTACCCAGCCTCCTCCCACCTGGAACATGAAGCGGCCCAGCTACAGCAACCCTCAATGGGGCACAGGGCTTCCATGCCCACTACCCCCTCAAGAAATGACCAACTTCGTCGTCCAACCAATGGCTCAATCAAACCCATCTGCACCTCAGGAATACCAAGAACAGCTCCCTGGGGGCGAGGCCCCTGGGTGACTTTGGCCATGAAAGCATGGGAATGAGACCCATGGGTGACCTTCGCCGTGAAGGTGGGCAAGCACCCACTGATCGTGTGGGCAGTGTGTCATCTCCACAACAGTTCCGACGACTCGGCCATCTGCCTTCCCTTTTGGGTGGACACAGGATCAGATGTCACTGTCATCCCAGACATAAACTGGCCTCTACCATGGAAGCTAGAAGAAGCCCCCATGGTGGGCGGAGTTGGAGGGCTGTCCCGAGCCCACAAAAGCACCCAACCAGTAGCAATAACCCTCTGCAGCTAGAGAGGACCAGGAAGAACTATCACACTCACTACATATGTTATGTCGGATTGCCCACCCTTGTTGGGGAGGGATGCCCTAGCCCTGCTGGACGTTAGGGTGACAAATTTATTCTAAGGGCCACTGTCGCATACCTGCCATTGCCCATCAAGCTGACTTGGAAATCAGTCAATCCAGTGGCCCTTGTCAACGCCTCGAATGACTGCTCTCCTTGAGCTAGTTAGCCGTGAGTTGCACAAGAATCATATAGAACCCCCATAGAACCATAGAACACCCCAATCTTTGTAATGCCTAAACGGTCTGGTGAAGGCTTTCGTCTCCTGCATGACCTGCGGGAAGTGAACAAGAGAATCCAGCCTATGGGCCCCGTACAAACTTTGCTGCCCATTAACTCGATGATACGGAGAGGACAACCCTGTGCAGTGCTCGACATCAAAGACTGCTTCTTTTCTATTCCCCTGCACGAAGATGACAAGGAGCGGTTCTCCTTTTCCATTGTCTTTCCGAACAGCCAGTGGCCCAACCTACGCTTCCAGTGGAGAATGTTACCCCAACGAATGGTCAACTCCTCCACCATCTGCCAGATCACAGTGGACCGAGCGCTAGCACCAGTCCGGCAGAGCAATCCGACTGTGACCATCATGCAGTACATGGACGACATCCTGATCGCCGCGCCATCAACGAGACAAGTAGACCAGCTGGTATCAACCATCTCCGAGACCTTAAAGACAAATGGCTTTCAGATAGCGCGTGCGAAAATAAAAAAGGGACCGTGCGTGACCTTCCTAGGAGTGGGAATCACAAGCTCCTATATAACTCCTCCCCAGATGAAAATCCACCGAGACATCAAGACGCTCCACGACGTGCAGCAGCTGTAGGGTCCTTACAGTGGCTCCGCAACATCGTCCTGATTCCTCCCGAGGTCATGGACCCTCTAAATGACCTCTTGAAAGGAAAGAACCCATGGGAGCAGAAAACCCTGACACCGGAAGCGATAAGCTCGCTCAACTTCATCGAACGCCAGATGTCAGTGAGCATGCTCACCAGATGGGATTCAAGTGCACCAGTCGATCTGTATGTCCACTTTACAAAAAAGGGGGGAGTGGGAGCCTTAGCCCAAGGACCCCCCGACAAAGCCCAACCGATACTATGGGTGGTCTTGGGGAAACCGTCACGTGCCTTTTCCCCGGGAGCCGAGTGCCTCAGCAGCCTCATCATGAAAGGCAGGAAACTCGCCCTAAGACATCTGGGCATCAAACCTTCCAAGATATACTTGCCCTTCCGCAAACAGCTCTCCGTGCAGTCAACAACAACATCTGAATATCTAGCCATGGCCCTTGCAGGCTTTGGAGGAGAGATTCGCTACGCGGCAAAACCCCCTTGGACTCGGCTGCTCACGGTCATCGACATCGACCTCCCACCAAAGGTAATCGACTGACCGCAGGCAGGACCAACCATCTTCACGGACGCATCATCGCTGACCTCCACCGCAGCGGCAGTATGGCAGTCAGAACAGTGGCAATGTGTCAAGACAACCGACCCCACGCTTTTGGTCCAACAGCTTGAAGCAGCAGCCATAGTGCTAGTGTGCGGACTGTTCCCAGAAGAACACTTTAACATTGTGACTGACTCCATATTTGTGGCCAAGCTCTGCCTAGCCATGTCTGGACCAGGTGTGTCAGTGTCCACAGTGGCAACAATGCGGGAAGAAGCACTCTATTCACAGAAAGGCACCATATCAGTCATCCACGTCAACAGCCATGACCCGATCAAAGGATTCTACCAAATTGACAACGACAAGGCTGACGCCGCTGCAAAAGGCGTATGGACACTGAAAGAAGCTCGTCAGTTGCACGAATCCCTTCACATCGGAGCTAAAGCGCTTGCGAAAAAGTGCGGGATTTCCACCGTGGACGCAAAGCACGTTGTCGCCACGTGCCCCCACTGCCAGAAGTCGCCGCTGTGGTCAAGTAGCGTCAACCCCAGAGGCCTCAAAGCCTCAGAAATATGGCAAACAGACTTTACACAATGCCAGCTGTTGAGACCCCGAGCGTGGCTTGCAGTTACCGTAGATACATACAGCGGTATGATTGTGGCCACACAGCATCTCAAGACCGATTCCAAAGAGACCATCCAACACTGGCTAACAGCCATGGCATGGCTTGGAGTTCCAAAACAAATCAAAACAGATAACGGCTCAAACTTCATCTCAAAGACGGTCCAAGCATTCGTCTCGAAATGGAACATCGCCTTGGTACATGGCATCCCATACAACAGCACCGGACAAGCCATCGTCGAAAGAGCAAACCAGACTCTGAAAACTAAACTGGAAGTACTAGCAAAGACAGAAGGCTTCACCAATGCCATTCCCCCGAGTGACCAGGCACACATACTAGCAACTGTGCTGCTAGCGTTAAATCAATTCCCTAGGTGGGATGAAACAAACAGTCCTGCCCAGAGACACTGGGCCACTCAAGCACTAGAGGAAGGCCCACGGGTTGTGATCAAAAATGAACTAGGGGAGTGGGAACAAGGTTGGAGACTAGTGCTCACGGGGCGGGGGTATGCGGCCGTTAAAAAAGATGGGGACATTAAATGGTGTTCACTCAAATCTATTAAACCAGACCTTCAGAGTGAAACTCATGAGAATTGTGTGACTTTGTTTGCAGGACTGGATCATCGGACACCCCTGCAACCCATACGCCCCACTACCAGCAAAGAGAGAGAGACCACTGAGCAACCAGACATCACCTGAGAAGCTCGCACCATCAAAATCAAAGCAGCAACGGTATCTCTGTGTGATCTTGTTTCTAGGGTTAGCAGGCGGAGGACAGGCAGACACAAAACATTACCCTCACCAACCACTAAGGTGGGTTCTACGCCATCTCTCAGGTGAGGGGGTCATCAAAGAAATTGTTACAGCCGACACCCCAACTTTCGAGTTCAGGCTAAAAGACATTTTTCCCTCGCATACAGGGCACCCCAAATTTGAGGAGACAACATTATTTCAGACCTACTGGTGCCCTGCTTCCAACCCAGGAAAAAGTTACTGTAATTACCCAGGGTATGGATATTGTGGATATTGGGGGTGTGAAACTATTGTGACAAGCAATAGATGGAAACCACAACAGCCTGATAAGTTCCTGCAAATTAAGTATACTCCCCATGGCTGTCTCGAACCAAAATTTGATATGGAGGGGTATGTGATTTCTCCCCAAGGCAGGAAACAGCACACCTGCACAGGCTATATAATGACAATCCTGCAGCTGACCCATGATGGCTGGGCCATGGGCAAAGTGTGGACAGCATTTGTTTATCTCTCTCGCTGCATCTGGGTGAACATACAAATTATCAGATTCCCACCTGCAATATCCCAATCAGTCGGACCCAATCCGATTCTTGCAATGAGTAGACCCAGGAAGGGGATCGCAGCTAACGGTAGTTCTAGCCACAAAACACAGATGCTAAAACTTACCTCCCCATCCGATCTCTTAGCCAAACCAACCCTCTCCAATCCATTCTTAAGCGTGTTAAATGCTACCTTCTTATCGCTAAACCAATCCAACCCGAACCTCACAGAGTCATGCTGGTTATGCTATGATGCAACACCCCCTTTTTACAAAGGTGTTGCCCTTGATCTCCCATTCATCTTCTCAAAGTCAGACAATCCACGCCAATGCAGATGGGACACCCCCCGGAGAGGCATTACCCTAAGTCAGGTTACGGGCCAAGGCAAATGCTTTGGCAATGCAACCTTGGCAAAGCAGATGGGCGATGTCTGCTGGGAATTCACCAGACTTAAGGGAGGGAAGTTCCAGCGGGTGATGTCAGCTGCATTGGGAATGTGGGTCTGTCAACGATCCGGGGTAAGCCCATGTGTACTCCTTGACAAATTCGATCATTCTACTGACTTTTGTGTCCAAGTTTTAATTGTCCCCAGAGTCCTGTATCGCCAGGAAGAAGAGGTGTACCGCTTGTTTGAGGAACCCGACCGGCTCCACAAACGAGAAGTGATAACAGGCATCACCATCGCAATGCTCCTCAATTTAGGAGCTACCGGCACTGCCACAAGCATCTCGGCCCTTGCAACACAACATCAAGGACTGTCACAACTGCAGATGACTGTCGACGAGGACTTGCAGAGGATCGAGAAATCCATTTCTTCCCTAGAAAAATCCCTTTCCTTGCTCTCAGAGGTTGTCCTCCAAAACAGGCGAGGACTGGACCTTTTGTTCATGCAGCAAGGAGGCCTGTGTGCTGCCTTGAAAGAGGAATGCTGCTCTTATGCGGACCACACCGGAGTTGTTAGAGACTCCATGGCTGAACTGAGAAACTGACTAAACCTAAGAAAAATGGACAGAGAAGCTCAACGGGGCTGGTTCGAGTCGTGGTTCAACCGGTCCCCATGGCTAGCCACCCTGATTTCTACCCTAATAGGCCCAGTCACTATAATCTTGCTAACCCTAATTTTCGGGCCTTGCATATTAAACAAACTGGTGCTATTCATTAAAAAGCATTTAGAAACGGTTAACATTATGTTTCTCGAGCGCCGACAATTACTTTAAGGCGTGCCAGTTACTGACACACTTAAAATTTTATACTAATTTTACTAACCCACGAAATTTTGTAACCTCTACATTTTAAAATTTTATACGATTTTTACTAATCATGAGGGAGGGGGGAAATGTGGACAGTCAGGGATCTGTGTGCAGAAGAAATTGGGCTGTACGGTCAGTCAGGACATCCCCCCCGCCCCCCCCCCCCTGCAGTCAGACCTTTGTTCCGTATCTGGCCGCACCCAGCCGGACGTGAGCAGAAGGAAATGACACTGACTGCCCAAGCTATAAAAACCCGTGTGACCCCTCAATAAATGCCATTTGCTGTCCATCACGTTGGTGTCAGGAGCATATGGACCAAGTGACCCTGGGGTTTGGGCCACCGTGCCGGAACGTTGGTGTCAGGAGCATATGGAGCAAGTGACCCTGGGGTTTGGGCCACCGTGCCGGACTAAGAACCAGGTCGGCACGCCTTGAAGGCAACAGGTTTTAAAGTACTAATTTTTGATCCCATATTAATTTAACCGTTCCAGCAGATAAAAACGAGAAAAAAAAAAAAGAAAAAAAAAAAAAACGAAAACAAAAAGGGAATTACGACCCAGAGAAAAGGCGTGCAATACTGGCTGATTTAACACTTACACTTCTACAGCCAAGTGGGGTCCGGAATTCTGCTGGAAGGCCGTCTGCTTACATCAGTTCTCCTCGAACTTATGTCGTTCAGATGTAAATTTCTGAGTGTCGAACTGACACATCCAGAGGAGAAGTTCTTCTAAAATGAAGAGCAGCTATTCACAAGAGGAGCAGCGTCTTGACGGCAGTACACAGTATTCCCAGGGGAATACGCTGCTCTGTCGAAGTGGGGGTCAACCTCCAATCGGGACGAGAGTCCACCTCGAGTCGGAAAATATAATAAAGCCTCGATCTTGGCCTTAATATTGAGCGGTACAACGATGGTCCGGGAGCCCAGTTCCTCTGGGAGACAAAGTGCCCCGCTTCTGGATGGCAGATTGCAGGAGCCACCATCCCGACTTGGCACTGGTGCCACCTTGGGTCCGGGAATCATCCTGCATATCAAAGAATTTCAGGAGCCAGCCGCCTCAGTTAGCTAACTGAGTTTTATTTGCCAGGGAAAAGGGCCGAGGTTTGTGTTTGGGGGCCTGTGGCCGAGAGTGGCCGGCTGGCTCCTGAAATGCTTTGATATGCAGGATGGTTCCCAGACCCAAGGTGGCACGAGCGCAGAGTCAGGCTGGTTTGACAGTGGCTAGTGGCTCCTGCAATCTGCCATGCAGAAGCGGGGCAGGTGAGTTTTGTTTGCCAGGGATAAGGGCTGTGATTTGTGTTTGGGGGCCTGTGGCCGGGAGTGGCCGGCTGGCTCCTGAAATTCTTTGATATGCAGGATGGTTCCCAGACCCAAGGTAGTAACACTGACAAGTCGGGCTGGTTTGAAAGTGTCAAGTGGCTCCTGCAATCTGCCATCCAGAAGTGGGGCAGGTGAGTTTTGTTTGCAAGGGAAAAGGGCCGAGGTTTGTGTCCGGGGGCCTGTTGCCGAGAGTGGCTGGCTGGCTCCTGACATTCTTTGATCTGCAGGATGGTTCCCAGACCTAAGGTCGCAACACTGACAAGTCGAACTTGTTTCACAGAGCCAAATGGCTCCTGCGATGTGCCATCCAGAGGTATGACAGGTGAGTTTTTTTTGCCAGGGAAAATGGCTGAAGTCTGTGTTTGGGGGCCTGTGGCTGGGAATGGCCGGGGGGCTCCTGAAAATCCACGGTACGCAATATTGTTTCCAGACTCAAGCTGGCACCAGTGCCAAGTCGGGCTGGTTTGACAGTGCCAAGTGGCTCCTGCAATCTGCCATCCAGAAGCCGGGAAGGTGCGTATTGTTTGCCAGGGAAAAGGACCGAGATTTATATTTTTGGGTCTGTGGCTGTGAGTGGGCAGCTGGTTCCTGAAATTCTTTTAATACCGGACGGTTCCCAGACCCAAGGTGGCAGCACTGGGAAGTCGAGCTGGTTTCACAGAGCCTAGTGGGTCCTGCGATCTGCCATCCAGAAGCATGAAAGGTGAGTTTTGTTTGCCAGGGAAAAGGTCCGTGGTTTGTGTTTGTGGGCCCTGTGGCCGGGAGTGGCCGGCTGGCTCCTGAAAATCCACGATACGCAGGATGGTTCCCAGACCCAAGGTGGCACCAGCGCCAAGTCGGGCTCGTTTGACAGTGAAGAGTGGCTCCTGCAATCTGCCATCCAGAAGCGGGGCAGGTGAGTCTTGTTTGCAAGGGAAAAGGGCCGAGGTTCGTGTTCGGGGGCTTGTGGCTGGGAGTGGCCGGCTGGCTCCTGAAATTCTTTTATATCCAGGTTGGTTCCCACACCCAAGGTGGCACCAGTGACAATTCCAGCTGGTTTAATAGCTTCGAGTTGCTCCTGCGATCTGCCATCCAGAAGCTGGGCAGGTAGGTTTTGTTTGCAAAGGAAAAGGGCCGAGGTTCGTGTTCGGGGGCTTGTGGCTGGGAGTGGCCAGCTGGCTCCAGAAATTCTTTGATATCCATGTTCGTTCCAAAACCCAACATGGCACCAGCGCCAAGTCAGGCTGGTTTGACAGTGCCAGGTGGCTCCTATAATCTGCCATGCAGAAGCGGCGCAGGTGACTTTTGCTTACCTGGGATAAGGGCTGTGGTTTGTGTTCGGGGGCCTGTGGCCGAGAGTGGCCGGCTGGCTCCTGAAATTCTTTGATATGCAGAATGGTTCCCTGACCCAAGGTGGAATCAGTGCCCAGTCGGGCTGGTTTGACAGTGGCAAGCGGCTCCTGCAATCTGCCATCCAGAAGCGGGGCAGGTGAGTTTTTTTTTCCAGGGAAAAGGGCCGTGGTTTGTGTTTGGGAGCCTGTGGCCGACATTGGCCGGCTGGCTCCTGAAAATCCACGATATGCAGGATGGTTCCCAGACCCAAGGTAGCAACTCTGGGAAGTCGAGCTGGTTGCACAGTGCCTAGTGGGTCCTGCGATCTGCCACCCAGAAGCATGAAAGGTGAGTTTTGTGTGCCAGGGAAAAGGGCCGTGGTTTGTGTTTGTGGGCCCTGTGGCCGAGAGTGGCCGGCTGGCTTCTGAAATTCTTTGATACGCAGGATGGTTCCCAGACCCAAGGTGGCACCAGTGCTAAGTCGATCTGGTTTGACAGTGCATAGTGGCTCCTACAATCTGCCAGGCAGAAGCAGGGCAGGTGAGTATTGTTTGCCAGGGAAAAGGGCCGTGGTTTGTGTTTGTGTGCCCTGTGGCCGAGAGTGGCCGGCTGGCTCCTGAAAATCCACGATACGCAGGATGGTTCCCAGACGCAAGGTGGCAACACTGCCAGGTCGGGCTGGTTTGACAGTGCCTAGTGGCTCCTGCAATCTGCCATGCAGAAGCAGGGCAGGTGAGTTTTCTTTTCAAGGGAAAAGGCAGTGGTTTGTGTTCGAGGGCCTGGGGCCGAGAGTGGCCGGCTGGCTCCTGAAATTCTTTTATATGCAGGATGGTTCCCAGACCCAACATGGCACCAGTGCCAAGTCGGGCTGTTTTCACAGTGAAAAGTGGCTCCTGCAATCTGCCGTCCAGAAGCAGGGCAGGTGAGTTTTCTTTGCCAGGGAAAAGGGCCGTGGTTTGTGTTTAGGAGCCTGTGGACGGGAGTGGCCTGCTGGCTCCTGAAAATCCACGCCAAGCAGGATGTTTCCCAGACCTAAGGTGGCACCAGTGCCAAGTCGGGCTGTTTTGACAGTGGCAAGTGGCTCCCATAATCTGCCATGCAGAAGCAGGGCAGGTGAGTTTTGTTTGCCAGGGAAAAGGGCTGTGGTTTGTGTTCGGGGGCCTGTGGCCGAGAGTGGCCGGCTGGCTCCTGAAATTCTTTGATATGCAGAATGGTTCCCTGACCCAAGGTGGAATCAGTGCCCAGTCGGGCTGGTTTGACAGTGGCAAGCGGCTCCTGCAATCTGCCATCCAGAAGCGGGGCAGGTGAGTTTTTTTTTCCAGGGAAAAGGGCCGTGGTTTGTGTTTGGGAGCCTGTGGCCGACATTGGCCGGCTGGCTCCTGAAATTCTTTGATACGCAGGATGGTTCCCAGACCCAAGGTGGCACCAGTGCTAAGTCGAGCTGGTTTGACAGTGCCAAGTGGCTCCTGCAATCTGCCATGCAGAAGTGGGGCAGGTGAATTTTCTTTTCAAGGGAAAAGGCCGAGGTTTGTTTTCGAGGGCCTGGGGCCGAGAGTGGCCGGCTGGCTCCTGAAATTCTTTTATATGCAGGATGGTTCCCAGACCTAACATGGCACCAGTGCCAAGTCGGGCTGTTTTGACAGTGACAAGTGGCTCCTATAATCTGCCATGCAGAAGCAGGGCAGGTGACTTTTGTTTGCCAGGGAAAAGGGCCGTAGTTTCTGTTTGGGGGCCTGTACCCGAGTGTGGCCGGCTGGCTCCTGGAATTCATTGGTATCCAGGATGGTTCCCAGACGCAAGGTGGCAACACTGCCAGGTCGGGCTGGTTTGACAGTGTCAAGTGGCTCCTGCAATCTTCCATCAAGAAGCGGGGCAAGTCAGTTTTGTTTGCAAGGGAAAAGGGCTGAGGTTTGTGTTCGGGGGCCTGTGGCCGGGAGTGGCCGGCTGGCTCCTGAAATTCTTTAAGCTGCATGATGGTTCCCTGACCTAAGGTCGCAACACTGCCAAGTCGAAATTATTTCACAGAGCCAAGTGGCCCCTGCGATGTGCCATCCAGAGGTATGACAGTTGAGTTTTGTTTGCCAGGGAAAATCGCTGAGGTCTGTGTTTGGGGGCCTGTGGCTGGGAATGGCCGGCTTGCTCCTGAAAATCCACGGTACGCAATATTGTTCCCAGACTCAAGCTGGCACCAGTGCCAAGTCGGGCTGGTTTCACAGTGCCCAGGGGCTCCTGCAATCTGCCATCAAGAAGCCGGGCAGGTGAGTTTTGTTTTCCAGGGAAAAGGACTGAGATTTATGTTTTTGTGTCTGTGGCTGGGAGTGAGCAGCTGGTTCCTGACATTCTTTGATATGCCGGATGGTTCCCAGACCCAAGGTGGCAGCACTGGGAAGTCGAGCTGGTTTTACAGAGCCTAGTGGGTCCTGCGATCTGCCACCCAGAAGCATGAAAGGTGAGTTTTGTTTGCCAGGGAAAAGGGCCGTGGTTTGTGTTTGTGGGCCCTGCAGCCGAGAGTGGCCGGCTGGCTCCTGAAAATCCACGATACGCAGGATGGTTCC
This sequence comes from Melozone crissalis, assembly GCF_028551555.1. Classification (NCBI taxonomy): domain Eukaryota; kingdom Metazoa; phylum Chordata; class Aves; order Passeriformes; family Passerellidae; genus Melozone; species Melozone crissalis. The sequence goes on from NW_026535827.1 coordinate 1,894,051, forward strand.
CAGACCCAAGGTGGCACCAGTGCCAAGTCGGGCTCGTTTGACAGTGAAGAGTGGCTCCTGCAATCTGCCATCCAGAAGCGGGGCAGGTGAGTTTTGTTTGCAAGGGAGAAGGGCCGTGGTTTGAGTTTTAGCGCCTGTGGCCGGGAGTGGCCAGATGGCTCATGAAATTCTTTGATATGCAGGATGGTCCCCTGACCCAAGTTGGCAACACTGCCAAGTCGGCAGGTTTGATAGTACCAAGTGTCTCCTGCAATCTGCCATCCACAAGCGGGGCAGGTGAGTTTTTTTTTCCAGGGAAAAGGGCCGAGGCTTGTGTTTGGGAGCCTGTGGCCGACATTGGCCGGCTGGCTCCTGAAAATCCACGATATGCAGGATGGTTCCCAGACCCAAGGTAGCAACTCTGGGAAGTCGAGCTGGTTTCACAGTGCCTAGTGGGTCCTGCGATCTGCCACCCAGAAGCATGAAAGGTGAGTTTTGTTTGCCAGGGAAAAGGGCCGTGGTTTGTGTTTGTGGGCCCTGTGGCCGAGAGTGGCCGGCTGGCTTCTGAAACTCTTTGATACGCAGGATGGTTCCCAGACCCAAGGTGGCACCAGTGCTAAGTCGAGCTGGTTTGACAGTGCCAAGTGGCTCCTGCAATCTGCCATGCAGAAGCGGGGCAGGTGAGTCTTGTTTGCAAGGGAAAAGGGCCGAGGTTCGTGTTCGGGGGCTTGTGGCTGTGAGTGGCCGGCTGGCTCCTGAAATTCTTTGATATCCAGGTTGGTTCCCACACCCAAGGTGGCACCAGTGACAATTCCAGCTGGTTTAATAGCTTCGAGTTGCTCCTGCGATCTGCCATCCAGAAGCTGGGCAGGTAGGTTTTGTTTGCAAAGGAAAAGGGCCGAGGTTCGTCTTCGGGGGCTTGTGGCTGGGAGTGGCCGGCTGGCTCCTGAAATTCTTTGATATCCAGGTTGGTTCCCAGACCCAACATGGCACCAGCGCCAAGTCGGGCTGGTTTGACAGTGCCAGGTGGCTCCTATAATCTGCCATGCAGAAGCGGCGCAGGTGACTTTTGTTTACCAGGGATAAGGGCTGTGGTTTGTGTTCGGGGGCCTGTGGCCGAGAGTGGCCGGCTGGCTCCTGAAATTCTTTGATATGCAGAATGGTTCCCTGACCCAAGGTGGAATCAGTGCCCAGTCGGGCTGGTTTGACAGTGGCAAGCGGCTCCTGCAATCTGCCATCCAGAAGAGGGGCAGGTGAGTTTTTTTTTCCAGGGAAAAGGGCCGTGGTTTGTGTTTGGGAGCCTGTGGCCGACATTGGCCGGCTGGCTCCTGAAAATCCACGATATGCAGGATGGTTCCCAGACCCAAGGTAGCAACTCTGGGAAGTCGAGCTGGTTTCACAGTGCCTAGTGGGTCCTGCGATCTGCCACCCAGAAGCATGAAAGGTGAGTTTTGTTTGCCAGGGAAAAGGGCCGTGGTTTGTGTTTGTGGGCCCTGTGGCCGAGAGTGGCCGGCTGGCTTCTGAAATTCTTTGATACGCAGGATGGTTCCCAGACCCAAGGTGGCACCAGTGCTAAGTCGAGCTGGTTTGACAGTGCCAAGTGGCTCCTGCAATCTGCCATGCAGAAGTGGGGCAGGTGAATTTTCTTTTCAAGGGAAAAGGCCGAGGTTTGTTTTCGAGGGCCTGGGGCCGAGAGTGGCCGGCTGGCTCCTGAAATTCTTTTATATGCAGGATGGTTCCCAGACCTAACATGGCACCAGTGCCAAGTCGGGCTGTTTTGACAGTGACAAGTGGCTCCTATAATCTGCCATGAAGAAGCAGGGCAGGTGAGTTTTGTTTGCCAGGGAAAAGGGCCGTAGTTTCTGTTTGAGGGCCTGTACCCGAGTGTGGCCGGCTGGCTCCTGGAATTCATTGGTATCCAGGATGGTTCCCAGACGCAAGGTGGCAACACTGCCAGGTCGGGCTGGTTTGACAGTGTCAAGTGGCTCCTGCAATCTTCCATCAAGAAGCGGGGCAAGTCAGTTTTGTTTGCAAGGGAAAAGGGCTGAGGTTTGTGTTCGGGGGCCTGTGGCCGGGAGTGGCCGGCTGGCTCCTGAAATTCTTTAAGCTGCATGATGGTTCCCTGACCTAAGGGCGCAACACTGCCAAGTCGAAATTATTTCACAGAGCCAAGTGGCCCCTGCGATGTGCCATCCAGAGGTATGACAGTTGAGTTTTGTTTGCCAGGGAAAATCGCTGAGGTCTGTGTTTGGGGGCCTGTGGCTGGGAATGGCCGGCTTGCTCCTGAAAATCCACGGTACGCAATATTGTTCCCAGACTCAAGCTGGCACCAGTGCCAAGTCGGGCTGGTTTCACAGTGCCCAGGGGCTCCTGCAATCTGCCATCAAGAAGCCGGGCAGGTGAGTTTTGTTTTCCAGGGAAAAGGACTGAGATTTATGTTTTTGTGTCTGTGGCTGGGAGTGAGCAGCGGGTTCCTGACATTCTTTGATATGCCGGATGGTTCCCAGACCCAAGGTGGCAGCACTGGGAAGTCGAGCTGGTTTTACAGAGCCTAGTGGGTCCTGCGATCTGCCACCCAGAAGCATGAAAGGTGAGTTTTGTTTGCCAGGGAAAAGGGCCGTGGTTTGTGTTTGTGGGCCCTGCTGCCGAGAGTGGCCAGCTGGCTCCTGAAAATCCACGATACGCAGGATGGTTCCCAGACCCAAGGTGGCACCAGTGCCAAGTCGGGCTCGTTTGACAGTGAAGAGTGGCTCCTGCAATCTGCCATCCAGAAGCGGGGCAGGTGAGTTTTGTTTGCAAGGGAGAAGGGCCGTGGTTTGAGTTTTGGCGCCTGTGGCCGGGAGTGGCCAGATGGCTCATGAAATTCTTTGATATGCAGGATGGTCCCCTGACCCAAGTTGGCAACACTGCCAAGTCGGCAGGTTTGATAGTACCAAGTGTCTCCTGCAATCTGCCATCCAGAAGCGGGGCAGGTGAGTTTTTTTTTCCAGGGAAAAGGGCCGAGGCTTGTGTTTTGGAGCCTGTGGCTGGGAGTGGCCGGCTGGCTCCTGAAAATCCACGATACTCAGAATGGTTCCCAGACCCAAGGTGGCACCAGTGCCAAGTCGAGCTGGTTTGACAGTGCCAAGTGGCTCCTGCAATCTGCCATGCAGAAGCGGGGCAGGTGAGTCTTGTTTGCAAGGGAAAAGGGCCGAGGTTCGTGTTCGGGGGCTTGTGGCTGTGAGTGGCCGGCTGGCTCCTGAAATTCTTTGATATCCAGGTTGGTTCCCACACCCAAGGTGGCACCAGTGACAATTCCAGCTGGTTTAATAGCTTCGAGTTGCTCCTGCGATCTGCCATCCAGAAGCTGGGCAGGTAGGTTTTGTTTGCAAAGGAAAAGGGCCGAGGTTCGTCTTCGGGGGCTTGTGGCTGGGAGTGGCCGGCTGGCTCCTGAAATTCTTTGATATCCAGGTTGGTTCCCAGACCCAACATGGCACCAGCGCCAAGTCGGGCTGGTTTGACAGTGCCAGGTGGCTCCTATAATCTGCCATGCAGAAGCGGCGCAGGTGACTTTTGTTTACCAGGGATAAGGGCTGTGGTTTGTGTTCGGGGGCCTGTGGCCGAGAGTGGCCGGCTGGCTCCTGAAATTCTTTGATATGCAGAATGGTTCCCTGACCCAAGGTGGAATCAGTGCCCAGTCGGGCTGGTTTGACAGTGGCAAGCGGCTCCTGCAATCTGCCATCCAGAAGCGGGGCAGGTGAGTTTTTTTTTCCAGGGAAAAGGGCCGTGGTTTGTGTTTGGGAGCCTGTGGCCGACATTGGCCGGCTGGCTCCTGAAAATCCACGATATGCAGGATGGTTCCCAGACCCAAGGTAGCAACTCTGGGAAGTCGAGCTGGTTTCACAGTGCCTAGTGGGTCCTGCGATCTGCCACCCAGAAGCATGAAAGGTGAGTTTTGTTTGCCAGGGAAAAGGGCCGTGGTTTGTGTTTGTGGGCCCTGTGGCCGAGAGTGGCCGGCTGGCTTCTGAAATTCTTTGATACGCAGGATGGTTCCCAGACCCAAGGTGGCACCAGTGCTAAGTCGAGCTGGTTTGACAGTGCCAAGTGGCTCCTGCAATCTGCCATGCAGAAGTGGGGCAGGTGAATTTTCTTTTCAAGGGAAAAGGCCGAGGTTTGTTTTCGAGGGCCTGGGGCCGAGAGTGGCCGGCTGGCTCCTGAAATTCTTTTATATGCAGGATGGTTCCCAGACCTAACATGGCACCAGTGCCAAGTCGGGCTGTTTTGACAGTGACAAGTGGCTCCTATAATCTGCCATGCAGAAGCAGGGCAGGTGAGTTTTGTTTGCCAGGGAAAAGGGCCGTAGTTTCTGTTTGGGGGCCTGTACCCGAGTGTGGCCGGCTGGCTCCTGGAATTCATTGGTATCCAGGATGGTTCCCAGACGCAAGGTGGCAACACTGCCAGGTCGGGCTGGTTTGACAGTGTCAAGTGGCTCCTGCAATCTTCCATCAAGAAGCGGGGCAAGTCAGTTTTGTTTGCAAGGGAAAAGGGCTGAGGTTTGTGTTCGGGGGCCTGTGGCCGGGAGTGGCCGGCTGGCTCCTGAAATTCTTTAAGCTGCATGATGGTTCCCTGACCTAAGGTCGCAACACTGCCAAGTCGAAATTATTTCACAGAGCCAAGTGGCCCCTGCGATGTGCCATCCAGAGGTATGACAGTTGAGTTTTGTTTGCCAGGGAAAATCGCTGAGGTCTGTGTTTGGGGGCCTGTGGCTGGGAATGGCCGGCTTGCTCCTGAAAATCCACGGTACGCAATATTGTTCCCAGACTCAAGCTGGCACCAGTGCCAAGTCGGGCTGGTTTCACAGTGCCCAGGGGCTCCTGCAATCTGCCATCAAGAAGCCGGGCAGGTGAGTTTTGTTTTCCAGGGAAAAGGACTGAGATTTATGTTTTTGTGTCTGTGGCTGGGAGTGAGCAGCTGGTTCCTGACATTCTTTGATATGCCGGATGGTTCCCAGACCCAAGGTGGCAGCACTGGGAAGTCGAGCTGGTTTTACAGAGCCTAGTGGGTCCTGCGATCTGCCACCCAGAAGCATGAAAGGTGAGTTTTGTTTGCCAGGGAAAAGGGCCGTGGTTTGTGTTTGTGGGCCCTGCTGCCGAGAGTGGCCGGCTGGCTCCTGAAAATCCACGATACGCAGGATGGTTCCCAGACCCAAGGTGGCACCAGTGGCAAGTCGGGCTCGTTTGACAGTGAAGAGTGGCTCCTGCAATCTGCCATCCAGAAGCGGGGCAGGTGAGTTTTGTTTGCAAGGGAGAAGGGCCGTGGTTTGAGTTTTGGCGCCTGTGGCCGGGAGTGGCCAGATGGCTCATGAAATTCTTTGATATGCAGGATGGTCCCCTGACCCAAGTTGGCAACACTGCCAAGTCGGCAGGTTTGATAGTACCAAGTGTCTCCTGCAATCTGCCATCCACAAGCGGGGCAGGTGAGTTTTTTTTTCCAGGGAAAAGGGCCGAGGCTTGTGTTTTGGAGCCTGTGGCTGGGAGTGGCCGGCTGGCTCCTGAAAATCCACGATACTCAGAATGGTTCCCAGACCCAAGGTGGCACCAGTGCCAAGTCGAGCTGGTTTGACAGTGCCAAGTGGCTCCTGCAATCTGCCATGCAGAAGCGGGGCAGGTGAGTCTTGTTTGCAAGGGAAAAGGGCCGAGGTTCGTGTTCGGGGGCTTGTGGCTGTGAGTGGCCGGCTGGCTCCTGAAATTCTTTGATATCCAGGTTGGTTCCCACACCCAAGGTGGCACCAGTGACAATTCCAGCTGGTTTAATAGCTTCGAGTTGCTCCTGCGATCTGCCATCCAGAAGCTGGGCAGGTAGGTTTTGTTTGCAAAGGAAAAGGGCCGAGGTTCGTCTTCGGGGGCTTGTGGCTGGGAGTGGCCGGCTGGCTCCTGAAATTCTTTGATATCCAGGTTGGTTCCCAGACCCAACATGGCACCAGCGCCAAGTCGGGCTGGTTTGACAGTGCCAGGTGGCTCCTATAATCTGCCATGCAGAAGCGGCGCAGGTGACTTTTGTTTACCAGGGATAAGGGCTGTGGTTTGTGTTCGGGGGCCTGTGGCCGAGAGTGGCCGGCTGGCTCCTGAAATTCTTTGATATGCAGAATGGTTCCCTGACCCAAGGTGGAATCAGTGCCCAGTCGGGCTGGTTTGACAGTGGCAAGCGGCTCCTGCAATCTGCCATCCAGAAGCGGGGCAGGTGAGTTTTTTTTTCCAGGGAAAAGGGCCGTGGTTTGTGTTTGGGAGCCTGTGGCCGACATTGGCTGGCTGGCTCCTGAAAATCCACAATATGCAGGATGGTTCCCAGACCCAAGGTAGCAACTCTGGGAAGTCGAGCTGGTTTCACAGTGCCTAGTGGGTCCTGCGATCTGCCACCCAGAAGCATGAAAGGTGAGTTTTGTTTGCCAGGGAAAAGGGCCGTGGTTTGTGTTTGTGGGCCCTGTGGCCGAGAGTGGCCGGCTGGCTTCTGAAATTCTTTGATACGCAGGATGGTTCCCAGACCCAAGGTGGCACCAGTGCTAAGTCGAGCTGGTTTGACAGTGCCAAGTGGCTCCTGCAATCTGCCATGCAGAAGTGGGGCAGGTGAATTTTCTTTTCAAGGGAAAAGGCCGAGGTTTGTTTTCGAGGGCCTGGGGCCGAGAGTGGCCGGCTGGCTCCTGAAATTCTTTTATATGCAGGATGGTTCCCAGACCTAACATGGCACCAGTGCCAAGTCGGGCTGTTTTGACAGTGACAAGTGGCTCCTATAATCTGCCATGCAGAAGCAGGGCAGGTGAGTTTTGTTTGCCAGGGAAAAGGGCCGTAGTTTCTGTTTGGGGGCCTGTACCCGAGTGTGGCCGGCTGGCTCCTGGAATTCATTGGTATCCAGGATGGTTCCCAGACGCAAGGTGGCAACACTGCCAGGTCGGGCTGGTTTGACAGTGTCAAGTGGCTCCTGCAATCTTCCATCAAGAAGCGGGGCAAGTCAGTTTTGTTTGCAAGGGAAAAGGGCTGAGGTTTGTGTTCGGGGGCCTGTGGCCGGGAGTGGCCGGCTGGCTCCTGAAATTCTTTAAGCTGCATGATGGTTCCCTGACCTAAGGGCGCAACACTGCCAAGTCGAAATTATTTCACAGAGCCAAGTGGCCCCTGCGATGTGCCATCCAGAGGTATGACAGTTGAGTTTTGTTTGCCAGGGAAAATCGCTGAGGTCTGTGTTTGGGGGCCTGTGGCTGGGAATGGCCGGCTTGCTCCTGAAAATCCACGGTACGCAATATTGTTCCCAGACTCAAGCTGGCACCAGTGCCAAGTCGGGCTGGTTTCACAGTGCCCAGGGGCTCCTGCAATCTGCCATCAAGAAGCCGGGCAGGTGAGTTTTGTTTTCCAGGGAAAAGGACTGAGATTTATGTTTTTGTGTCTGTGGCTGGGAGTGAGCAGCGGGTTCCTGACATTCTTTGATATGCCGGATGGTTCCCAGACCCAAGGTGGCAGCACTGGGAAGTCGAGCTGGTTTTACAGAGCCTAGTGGGTCCTGCGATCTGCCACCCAGAAGCATGAAAGGTGAGTTTTGTTTGCCAGGGAAAAGGGCCGTGGTTTGTGTTTGTGGGCCCTGTGGCCGAGAGTGGCCGGCTGGCTCCTGAAAATCCACGATACGCAGGATGGTTCCCAGACCCAAGGTGGCACCAGTGCCAAGTCGGGCTCGTTTGACAGTGAAGAGTGGCTCCTGCAATCTGCCATCCAGAAGCGGGGCAGGTGAGTTTTGTTTGCAAGGGAGAAGTGCCGTGGTTTGAGTTTTGGCGCCTGTGGCCGGGAGTGGCCAGATGGCTCATGAAATTCTTTGATATGCAGGATGGTCCCCTGACCCAAGTTGGCAACACTGCCAAGTCGGCAGGTTTGATAGTACCAAGTGTCTCCTGCAATCTGCCATCCACAAGCGGGGCAGGTGAGTTTTTTTTTCCAGGGAAAAGGGCCGAGGCTTGTGTTTTGGAGCCTGTGGCTGGGAGTGGCCGGCTGGCTCCTGAAAATCCACGATACTCAGAATGGTTCCCAGACCCAAGGTGGCACCAGTGCCAAGTCGAGCTGGTTTGACAGTGCCAAGTGGCTCCTGCAATCTGCCATGCAGAAGCGGGGCAGGTGAGTCTTGTTTGCAAGGGAAAAGGGCCGAGGTTCGTGTTCGGGGGCTTGTGGCTGTGAGTGGCCGGCTGGCTCCTGAAATTCTTTGATATCCAGGTTGGTTCCCACACCCAAGGTGGCACCAGTGACAATTCCAGCTGGTTTAATAGCTTCGAGTTGCTCCTGCGATCTGCCATCCAGAAGCTGGGCAGGTAGGTTTTGTTTGCAAAGGAAAAGGGCCGAGGTTCGTCTTCGGGGGCTTGTGGCTGGGAGTGGCCGGCTGGCTCCTGAAATTCTTTGATATCCAGGTTGGTTCCCAGACCCAACATGGCACCAGCGCCAAGTCGGGCTGGTTTGACAGTGCCAGGTGGCTCCTATAATCTGCCATGCAGAAGCGGCGCAGGTGACTTTTGTTTACCAGGGATAAGGGCTGTGGTTTGTGTTCGGGGGCCTGTGGCCGAGAGTGGCCGGCTGGCTCCTGAAATTCTTTGATATGCAGAATGGTTCCCTGACCCAAGGTGGAATCAGTGCCCAGTCGGGCTGGTTTGACAGTGGCAAGCGGCTCCTGCAATCTGCCATCCAGAAGCGGGGCAGGTGAGTTTTTTTTTCCAGGGAAAAGGGCCGTGGTTTGTGTTTGGGAGCCTGTGGCCGACATTGGCTGGCTGGCTCCTGAAAATCCACAATATGCAGGATGGTTCCCAGACCCAAGGTAGCAACTCTGGGAAGTCGAGCTGGTTTCACAGTGCCTAGTGGGTCCTGCGATCTGCCACCCAGAAGCATGAAAGGTGAGTTTTGTTTGCCAGGGAAAAGGGCCGTGGTTTGTGTTTGTGGGCCCTGTGGCCGAGAGTGGCCGGCTGGCTTCTGAAATTCTTTGATACGCAGGATGGTTCCCAGACCCAAGGTGGCACCAGTGCTAAGTCGAGCTGGTTTGACAGTGCCAAGTGGCTCCTGCAATCTGCCATGCAGAAGTGGGGCAGGTGAATTTTCTTTTCAAGGGAAAAGGCCGAGGTTTGTTTTCGAGGGCCTGGGGCCGAGAGTGGCCGGCTGGCTCCTGAAATTCTTTTATATGCAGGATGGTTCCCAGACCTAACATGGCACCAGTGCCAAGTCGGGCTGTTTTGACAGTGACAAGTGGCTCCTATAATCTGCCATGCAGAAGCAGGGCAGGTGAGTTTTGTTTGCCAGGGAAAAGGGCCGTAGTTTCTGTTTGGGGGCCTGTACCCGAGTGTGGCCGGCTGGCTCCTGGAATTCATTGGTATCCAGGATGGTTCCCAGACGCAAGGTGGCAACACTGCCAGGTCGGGCTGGTTTGACAGTGTCAAGTGGCTCCTGCAATCTTCCATCAAGAAGCGGGGCAAGTCAGTTTTGTTTGCAAGGGAAAAGGGCTGAGGTTTGTGTTCGGGGGCCTGTGGCCGGGAGTGGCCGGCTGGCTCCTGAAATTCTTTAAGCTGCATGATGGTTCCCTGACCTAAGGGCGCAACACTGCCAAGTCGAAATTATTTCACAGAGCCAAGTGGCCCCTGCGATGTGCCATCCAGATGTATGACAGTTGAGTTTTGTTTGCCAGGGTGTTATGGTTTAGGCCTGGCAAAGCCAGGGCCCCCATAAATATACCTTTTACCTGATATCTGCTGTGAGATGTGGCCAGGAAATAAGCAAAGCAGGCTCCAACTTAAACATAAAGAGAAGTTTATTAACTAAACTACACACACAATTACTAACCTACACACACACAGGGAAAAAAAAACAAGGAGAATGAAAACTACACAGAAACACTTCCTTATCCTCCTCCCACCAAATTCCCAAACACATTTACATTTCCCAAAAAATTATCCACACTCGGTCTGGCACCACCCTTTGGAAAAAAAATCAAATCTTCAGCTCATAAGGGATAGACGGAGTCCTTCCTTGTGCCACGGACTTCTTGTCACAATCAGCAATCCGCCCGGTATCTTGCTACCTCGTGACATCTCCTTTCCATGCCGAGGTGCTCTCACCACCTGGCATGGGATGGGGCAGGGGCCTGCCTTCAGGGCCTTTTAAGAATGCCTCGTCTCGTTCCAAGCAGAGTACAGTCACAATCCTGGGACCTCTGTCCCCCCCATGTCTTCTATACCCCCTGGGGCCGAGGGGTCTCAAAACCAAACTCTCTTGACGCCGAGCCTCCGCTTCCCCCTGCAATACAGCCTCTGCCTCACCAGGAAACAGTCCATGGAAATACAACAAAAAAGAGTCCAGCAAAAACTGCCACTCCATCTTCCTCCATTCCTTCAACATCTCTCTTCTCCCTTTGCCAGACCCTCCTTACTGGCCTAATTTTCTTCCTTCATCTTCCACTCCTGTCCCTTTCCCAGGAAAGGCAATGTTCTGCGAAGCCTTCATTCCCCAAAGGGTTAAAAGTTCTCCCAGGCGGCCGGACTGCCCGCTGCCCCCCCCCTTTCTCCTCCCAGCCGTGCTGCCTGCCGGCACATGATATCAAGTTTCAAGATATACAGTTCGAGCACGGGCTGCATTCTCTGGGGGGGGGAATAAACTGGTCGCTCAAGGGTCTGCCACCCTTCCTCCGAACCCGGGCCTACCGTAGATGGCCCACGTGGCTCTCCCCTCCCCCAGCCCAGCCAGAAACTGGGCCGGGGGAGAGACTTCTTCACGCCGGAAATCCCAAGAGGGCTCCGAAGGCCAAGAGCCCTGCTTTTAACCCCTTGAGTTCGTAGTCTCAAGAGGCGGATCCAAATGTCCCACTGGTCAAACTAAGTGCCCATCTTAAATTCCAATTACCCATTGGTAATCACAGCAAAACAAAATATCCCAGATGTCCCATTTCCGGTCAAACCACGACACAGGGAAAATCGCTGAGGTCTGTGTTTGGGGGCCTGTGGCTGGGAATGGCCGGCTTGCTCCTGAAAATCCACGGTACGCAATATTGTTCCCAGACTCAAGCTGGCACCAGTGCCAAGTCGGGCTGGTTTCACAGTGCCCAGGGGCTCCTGCAATCTGCCATCAAGAAGCCGGGCAGGTGAGTTTTGTTTTCCAGGGAAAAGGACTGAGATTTATGTTTTTGTGTCTGTGGCTGGGAGTGAGCAGTGGGTTCCTGACATTCTTTGATATGCCGGATGGTTCCCAGACCCAAGGTGGCAGCACTGGGAAGTCGAGCTGGTTTTACAGAGCCTAGTGGGTCCTGCGATCTGCCACCCAGAAGCATGAAAGGTGAGTTTTGTTTGCCAGGGAAAAGGGCCGTGGTTTGTGTTTGTGGGCCCTGCTGCCGAGAGTGGCCGGCTGGCTCCTGAAAATCCACGATACGCAGGATGGTTCCCAGACCCAAGGTGGCACCAGTGCCAAGTCGGGCTCGTTTGACAGTGAAGAGTGGCTCCTGCAATCTGCCATCCAGAAGCGGGGCAGGTGAGTTTTGTTTGCAAGGGAGAAGGGCCGTGGTTTGAGTTTTGGCGCCTGTGGCCGGGAGTGGCCAGATGGCTCATGAAATTCTTTGATATGCAGGATGGTCCCCTGACCCAAGTTGGCAACACTGCCAAGTCGGCAGGTTTGATAGTACCAAGTGTCTCCTGCAATCTGCCATCCACAAGCGGGGCAGGTGAGTTTTTTTTCCAGGGAAAAGGGCCGAGGCTTGTGTTTTGGAGCCTGTGGCTGGGAGTGGCCGGCTGGCTCCTGAAAATCCACGATACTCAGAATGGTTCCCAGACCCAAGGTGGCACCAGTGCCAAGTCGAGCTGGTTTGACAGTGCCAAGTGGCTCCTGCAATCTGCCATGCAGAAGCGGGGCAGGTGAGTCTTGTTTGCAAGGGAAAAGGGCCGAGGTTCGTGTTCGGGGGCTTGTGGCTGTGAGTGGCCGGCTGGCTCCTGAAATTCTTTGATATCCAGGTTGGTTCCCACACCCAAGGTGGCACCAGTGACAATTCCAGCTGGTTTAATAGCTTCGAGTTGCTCCTGCGATCTGCCATCCAGAAGCTGGGCAGGTAGGTTTTGTTTGCAAAGGAAAAGGGCCGAGGTTCGTGTTCGGGGGCTTGTGGCTGGGAGTGGCCGGCTGGCTCCTGAAATTCTTTGATATCCAGGTTGGTTCCCAGACCCAACATGGCACCAGCGCCAAGTCGGGCTGGTTTGACAGTGCCAGGTGGCTCCTATAATCTGCCATGCAGAAGCGGCGCAGGTGACTTTTGTTTACCAGGGATAAGGGCTGTGGTTTGTGTTCGGGGGCCTGTGGCCGAGAGTGGCCGGCTGGCTCCTGAAATTCTTTGATATGCAGAATGGTTCCCTGACCCAAGGTGGAATCAGTGCCCAGTCGGGCTGGTTTGACAGTGGCAAGCGGCTCCTGCAATCTGCCATCCAGAAGCGGGGCAGGTGAGTTTTTTTTTCCAGGGAAAAGGGCCGTGGTTTGTGTTTGGGAGCCTGTGGCCGACATTGGCCGGCTGGCTCCTGAAAATCCACGATATGCAGGATGGTTCCCAGACCCAAGGTAGCAACTCTGGGAAGTCGAGCTGGTTTCACAGTGCCTAGTGGGTCCTGCGATCTGCCACCCAGAAGCATGAAAGGTGAGTTTTGTTTGCCAGGGAAAAGGGCCGTGGTTTGTGTTTGTGGGCCCTGTGGCCGAGAGTGGCCGGCTGGCTTCTGAAATTCTTTGATACGCAGGATGGTTCCCAGACCCAAGGTGGCACCAGTGCTAAGTCGAGCTGGTTTGACAGTGCCAAGTGGCTCCTGCAATCTGCCATGCAGAAGTGGGGCAGGTGAATTTTCTTTTCAAGGGAAAAGGCCGAGGTTTGTTTTCGAGGGCCTGGGGCCGAGAGTGGCCGGCTGGCTCCTGAAATTCTTTTATATGCAGGATGGTTCCCAGACCTAACATGGCACCAGTGCCAAGTCGGGCTGTTTTGACAGTGACAAGTGGCTCCTATAATCTGCCATGCAGAAGCAGGGCAGGTGAGTTTTGTTTGCCAGGGAAAAGGGCCGTAGTTTCTGTTTGGGGGCGTGTACCCAAGTGTGGCCGGCTGGCTCCTGGAATTCATTGGTATCCAGGATGGTTCCCAGACGCAAGGTGGCAACACTGCCAGGTCGGGCTGGTTTGACAGTGTCAAGTGGCTCCTGCAATCTTCCATCAAGAAGCGGGGCAAGTCAGTTTTGTTTGCAAGGGAAAAGGGCTGAGGTTTGTGTTCGGGGGCCTGTGGCCGGGAGTGGCCGGCTGGCTCCTGAAATTCTTTAAGCTGCATGATGGTTCCCTGACCTAAGGTCGCAACACTGCCAAGTCGAAATTATTTCACAGAGCCAAGTGGCCCCTGCGATGTGCCATCCAGAGGTATGACAGTTGAGTTTTGTTTGCCAGGGAAAATCGCTGAGGTCTGTGTTTGGGGGCCTGTGGCTGGGAATGGCCGGCTTGCTCCTGAAAATCCACGGTACGCAATATTGTTCCCAGACTCAAGCTGGCACCAGTGCCAAGTCGGGCTGGTTTCACAGCGCCCAGGGGCTCCTGCAATCTGCCATCAAGAAGCCGGGCAGGTGAGTTTTGTTTTCCAGGGAAAAGGACTGAGATTTATGTTTTTGTGTCTGTGGCTGGGAGTGAGCAGCTGGTTCCTGACATTCTTTGATATGCCGGATGGTTCCCAGACCCAAGGTGGCAGCACTGGGAAGTCGAGCGGGTTTTACAGAGCCTAGTGGGTCCTGCGATCTGCCACCCAGAAGCATGAAAGGTGAGTTTTGTTTGTCAGGGAAAAGGGCCGTGGTTTGTGTTTGTGGGCCCTGCTGCCGAGAGTGGCCGGCTGGCTCCTGAAAATCCACGATACGCAGGATGGTTCCCAGACCCAAGGTGGCACCAGTGCCAAGTCGGGCTCGTTTGACAGTGAAGAGTGGCTCCTGCAATCTGCCATCCAGAAGCGGGGCAGGTGAGTTTTTTTTCCAGGGAAAAGGGCCGAGGCTTGTGTTTTGGAGCCTGTGGCTGGGAGTGGCCGGCTGGCTCCTGAAAATCCACGATACTCAGAATGGTTCCCAGACCCAAGGTGGCACCAGTGCCAAGTCGAGCTGGTTTGACAGTGCCAGGTGGCTCCTATAATCTGCCATGCAGAAGCGGCGCAGGTGACTTTTGTTTACCAGGGATAAGGGCTGTGGTTTGTGTTCGGGGGCCTGTGGCCGAGAGTGGCCGGCTGGCTCCTGAAATTCTTTGATATGCAGAATGGTTCCCTGACCCAAGGTGGAATCAGTGCCCAGTCGGGCTGGTTTGACAGTGGCAAGCGGCTCCTGCAATCTGCCATCCAGAAGAGGGGCAGGTGAGTTTTTTTTTCCAGGGAAAAGGGCCGTGGTTTGTGTTTGGGAGCCTGTGGCCGACATTGGCCGGCTGGCTCCTGAAAATCCACGATATGCAGGATGGTTCCCAGACCCAAGGTGGCACGAGCGCAGAGTCAGGCTGGTTTGACAGTGGCAAGTGGCTCCTGCAATCTGCCATGCAGAAGCGGGGCAGGTGAGTTTTGTTTGCCAGGGATAAGGGCTGTGATTTGTGTTTGGGGGCCTGTGGCCGGGAGTGGCCGGCTGGCTCCTGACATTCTTTGATCTGCAGGATGGTTCCCAGACCTAAGGTCGCAACACTGACAAGTCGAACTTGTTTCACAGAGCCAAATGGCTCCTGCGATGTGCCATCCAGAGGTATGACAGGTGAGTTTTTTTTGCCAGGGAAAATGGCTGAAGTCTGTGTTTGGGGGCCTGGGGCTGGGAATGGCCGGCTGGCTCCTGAAAATCCACGGTACGCAATATTGTTTCCAGAATCAACTTGGCACCAGTGCCAAGTCGGGCTGGTTTGACAGTGCAAAGTGGCTCCTGCAATCTGGCATCCAGAAGCCGGGAAGGTGCGTATTGTTTGCCAGGGAAAAGGACCGAGATTTATGTTTTTGTGTCTGTGGCTGGGAGTGAGCAGCTGGTTCCTGACATTCTTTGATATGCCGGATGGTTCCCAGACCCAAGGTGGCAGCACTGGGAAGTCGAGCTGGTTTTACAGAGCCTAGTGGGTCCTGCGATCTGCCACCCAGAAGCATGAAAGGTGAGTTTTGTTTGCCAGGGAAAAGGGCCGTGGTTTGTGTTTGTGGGCCCTGCTGCCGAGAGTGGCCGGCTGGCTCCTGAAAATCCACGATACGCAGGATGGTTCCCAGACCCAAGGTGGCACCAGTGCCAAGTCGGGCTCGTTTGACAGTGAAGAGTGGCTCCTGCAATCTGCCATCCAGAAGCGGGGCAGGTGAGTTTTGTTTGCAAGGGAGAAGTGCCGTGGTTTGAGTTTTGGCGCCTGTGGCCGGGAGTGGCCAGATGGCTCATGAAATTCTTTGATATGCAGGATGGTCCCCTGACCCAAGTTGGCAACACTGCCAAGTCGGCAGGTTTGATAGTACCAAGTGTCTCCTGCAATCTGCCATCCACAAGCGGGGCAGGTGAGTTTTTTTTTCCAGGGAAAAGGGCCGAGGCTTGTGTTTTGGAGCCTGTGGCTGGGAGTGGCCGGCTGGCTCCTGAAAATCCACGATACTCAGAATGGTTCCCAGACCCAAGGTGGCACCAGTGCCAAGTCGAGCTGGTTTGACAGTGCCAGGTGGCTCCTATAATCTGCCATGCAGAAGCGGCGCAGGTGACTTTTGTTTACCAGGGATAAGCACTGTGGTTTGTGTTCGGGGGCCTGTGGCCGAGAGTGGCCGGCTGGCTCCTGAAATTCTTTGATATGCAGAATGGTTCCTTGACCCAAGGTGGAATCAGTGCCCAGTCGGGCTGGTTTGACAGTGGCAAGCGGCTCCTGCAATCTGCCATCCAGAAGAGGGGCAGGTGAGTTTTTTTTTCCAGGGAAAAGGGCCGTGGTTTGTGTTTGGGAGCCTGTGGCCGACATTGGCCGGCTGGCTCCTGAAAATCCACGATATGCAGGATGGTTCCCAGACCCAAGGTGGCACGAGCGCAGAGTCAGGCTGGTTTGACAGTGGCAAGTGGCTCCTGCAATCTGCCATGCAGAAGCGGGGCAGGTGAGTCTTGTTTGCAAGGGAAAAGGGCCGAGGTTCGTGTTCGGGGGCTTGTGGCTGTGAGTGGCCGGCTGGCTCCTGAAATTCTTTGATATCCAGGTTGGTTCCCACACCCAAGGTGGCACCAGTGACAATTCCAGCTGGTTTAATAGCTTCGAGTTGCTCCTGCGATCTGCCATCCAGAAGCTGGGCAGGTAGGTTTTGTTTGCAAAGGAAAAGGGCCGAGGTTCGTGTTCGGGGGCTTGTGGCTGGGAGTAGCCGGCTGGCTCCTGAAATTCTTTGATATCCAGGATGGTTCCCAGACCCAACATGGCACCAGCGCCAAGTCGGGCGGGTTTGACAGTGCCAGGTGTTTCCTATAATCTGCCATGCAGAAGCGGCGCAGGTGACTTTTGTTTACCAGGGATAAGGGCTGTGGTTTGTGTTCGGGGGCCTGTGGCCGAGAGTGGCCGGCTGGCTCCTGAAATTCTTTGATATGCAGAATGGTTCCCTGACCCAAGGTGGAATCAGTGCCCAGTCGGGCTGGTTTGACAGTGGCAAGCGGCTCCTGCAATCTGCCATCCAGAAGAGGGGCAGGTGAGTTTTTTTTTCCAGGGAAAAGGGCCGTGGTTTGTGTTTGGGAGCCTGTGGCCGACATTGGCCGGCTGGCTCCTGAAAATCCACGATATGCAGGATGGTTCCCAGACCCAAGGTGGCACGAGCGCAGAGTCAGGCTGGTTTGACAGTGGCAAGTGGCTCCTGCAATCTGCCATGCAGAAGCGGGGCAGGTGAGTTTTGTTTGCCAGGGATAAGGGCTGTGATTTGTGTTTGGGGGCCTGTGGCCGGGAGTGGCCGGCTGGCTCCTGACATTCTTTGATCTGCAGGATGGTTCCCAGACCTAAGGTCGCAACACTGACAAGTCGAACTTGTTTCACAGAGCCAAATGGCTCCTGCGATGTGCCATCCAGAGGTATGACAGGTGAGTTTTTTTTGCCAGGGAAAATGGCTGAAGTCTGTGTTTGGGGGCCTGGGGCTGGGAATGGCCGGCTGGCTCCTGAAAATCCACGGTACGCAATATTGTTTCCAGAATCAACTTGGCACCAGTGCCAAGTCGGGCTGGTTTGACAGTGCAAAGTGGCTCCTGCAATCTGGCATCCAGAAGCCGGGAGGGTGCGTATTGTTTGCCAGGGAAAAGGACCGAGATTTATGTTTTTGTGTCTGTGGCTGGGAGTGAGCAGCTGGTTCCTGACATTCTTTGATATGCCGGATGGTTCCCAGACCCAAGGTGGCAGCACTGGGAAGTCGAGCTGGTTTTACAGAGCCTAGTGGGTCCTGCGATCTGCCACCCAGAAGCATGAAAGGTGAGTTTTGTTTGCCAGGGAAAAGGGCCGTGGTTTGTGTTTGTGGGCCCTGCTGCCGAGAGTGGCCGGCTGGCTCCTGAAAATCCACGATACGCAGGATGGTTCCCAGACCCAAGGTGGCACCAGTGCCAAGTCGGGCTCGTTTGACAGTGAAGAGTGGCTCTTGCAATCTGCCATCCAGAAGCGGGGCAGGTGAGTTTTGTTTGCAAGGGAAAAGGGCCGTGGTTTGAGTTTTGGCGCCTGTGGCCGGGAGTGGCCAGATGGCTCATGAAATTCTTTGATATGCAGGATGGTCCCCTGACCCAAGTTGGCAACACTGCCAAGTCGGCAGGTTTGATAGTACCAAGTGTCTCCTGCAATCTGCCATCCACAAGCGGGGCAGGTGAGTTTTTTTTTCCAGGGAAAAGGGCCGAGGCTTGTGTTTTGGAGCCTGTGGCTGGGAGTGGCCGGCTGGCTCCTGAAAATCCACGATACTCAGAATGGTTCCCAGACCCAAGGTGGCACCAGTGCCAAGTCGAGCTGGTTTGACAGTGCCAAGTGGCTCCTGCAATCTGCCATGCAGAAGCGGGGCAGGTGAGTCTTGTTTGCAAGGGAAAAGGGCCGAGGTTCGTGTTCGGGGGCTTGTGGCTGTGAGTGGCCGGCTGGCTCCTGAAATTCTTTGATATCCAGGTTGGTTCCCACACCCAAGGTGGCACCAGTGACAATTCCAGCTGGTTTAATAGCTTCGAGTTGCTCCTGCGATCTGCCATCCAGAAGCTGGGCAGGTAGGTTTTGTTTGCAAAGGAAAAGGGCCGAGGTTCGTGTTCGGGGGCTTGTGGCTGGGAGTGGCCGGCTGGCTCCTGAAATTCTTTGATATCCAGGATGGTTCCCAGACCCAACATGGCACCAGCGCCAAGTCGGGCGGGTTTGACAGTGCCAGGTGTTTCCTATAATCTGCCATGCAGAAGCGGCGCAGGTGACTTTTGTTTACCAGGGATAAGGGCCGTGGTTTGTGTTTGGGAGCCTGTGGCCGACATTGGCCGGCTGGCTCCTGAAAATCCACGCTATGCAGGATGGTTCCCACACCTAAGTTTGCACCAGTGCCAAGTCGGGCTGTTTAGACACTGGCAATTGGCTCCTGCAATCAGCCATCCAGAAGCGGGGCAAGTGAGTTTTCTTTGCAAGGGAAAAGAGACGTGGTTTGTGTTCGGGGGCCTGTGGCCGAGAGTGGCCGACTGGCTCCTGAAATTGTTTGATCTGCAGGATGGTTCCCAGACCTAAGGTCGCAACACTGACAAGTCGAACTTTTTTCACAGAGTCATGTGGCTCCTGCAATCTGCCATCCAGAAGCGGGGCAGGTGAGTTTTGTTTGCCAGAGAAAAGGGCAGAGGTTAGTGTTTTGGAGCCTGTGGCTGGGAGTGGCCGGCTGGCTCCTGAAAATCCACGATACACAGGATGGTTCCCAGACCTAAGGTGGCACCAGTGCGAAGTCGGGCTGGTTTGACAGTGGCAAGTGGCTCCTATAATCTGCCATGCAGAAGCGGGGCAGGTGAGTTTTGTTTGCCAGGGAAAAGGGCGGAGGTTTGGTTGTGGGGCCGCTTACCGGGAGTGGCTTGCTGGCTCCTGAAATTCTTTGGTATCCTGGATGGTTCCCACACCCAAGGTGGCACCAGTGACAATTCCAGCTGGTTTAATAGCTTCGAATTGCTCCTGCGATCTGCCATCCAGAAGCTGGGCAGGTAGGTTTTGTTTGCAAAGGAAAAGGGCCGAGGTTCGTGTTCGGGGGCTTGTGGCTGGGAGTAGCCGGCTGGCTCCTGAAATTCTTTGATATCCAGGATGGTTCCCAGACCCAACATGGCACCAGCGCCAAGTCGGGCTGGTTTGACAGTGGCAAGTGGCTCCTGCAATCTGCCATCCTGAAGCGTGGCAGGTGAGTTTTGTTTGCAAGGGAAAAGGGCCGAGGTTTGTGTCCAGGGGCCTGTTGCCGAGAGTGGCTGGCTGGCTCCTGACATTCTTTGATCTGCAGGATGGTTCCCAGACCTAAGGTCGCAACACAGACAAGTCGAACTTATTTCACAGAGCCAAGTGGCTCCTGCGATGTGCCATCCAGAGGTATGACAGGTGAGATTTGTTTTCCAGGGAAAAGGACCGAGATTTATGTTTTTGGGTCTGTGGCTGTGAGTGGGCAGCTGGTTCCTGAAATTCTTTGAATACCGGATGGTTCCCAGACCCCAGGTGGCAACACTGGGAAGTCGAGCTGGTTTCACAGTGCCTAGTGGGTCCTGCGATCTGCCACCCAGAAGCATGAAAGGTGAGTTTTGTTTGCCAGGGAAAAGGGCCGTGGTTTGTGTTTCTGGGCCCTGTGGCCGAGAGTGGCCGGCTGGCTCCTGAAAATCCAGGATACGCAGGATGGTTCCCAGACCCAAGGTGGCAACACTGCCAAGTCGGGCTGGTTTGACAGTGCCAAGTGGCTCCTGCGATCTGCCGTCCAGAAGCAGGGCAGGTGAGTTGTTTTTGCCAGGGAAAAGGGCCGAGGTTTTTGTTTTGGAGCCTGTGGCTGGGAGTGGCCGGCTGGCTCCTGAAAATCCACAATACACAGGATGGTTCCCAGACCCAAGGTAGCACATGTGCGAAGTCGGGCTGGTTTGACAGTGGCAAGTGGCTCCTGCAATCTGCCATCAAGAAGCGGGGCAGGTGAGTTTCGTTTGCCGGGGAAAATGGCGGAGGTTAGGTTTGGGGACCTTTTGCCGGGAGCGGCCGGTTGGCTCATGAAATTCTTTGATATGCAGGATGGTTCCCTGACCCAAGTTGGCAACACTGCCAAGTCAGGCTGGTTTTATAGTACCAAGTGTCTCTTGCAATCTGTCATCCAGATGCCGGGCAGGTGAGTTTTTTTTTCCAGGAAAAAGGTCCGAGGTTTTTGTTTTGGAGCCTGTGGCTGGGAGTGGCCGGCTGGCTCCTGAAATTCTTTGATATGCAGGATGGTTCCCAGACCCAAGGTGGCACCAGCGCCAAGTCGGGCTGGTTTGACAGTGGCAAGTGGCTCCTGCAATCTGCCATGAAGAAGCGGGGCAGGTGAGTTTTGTTTTCCGGGGAAAAGGGCCGAGGTTTGTGTTTGAGAGCCTGTGCCTGGGAGAGGCCGGCTGGCTCCTGAAAATCCACGGTACGCAATATTGTTCCCAGACTCAAGTTGGCACCAATGCCAAGTCGGGCTGGTTTCTCAGTGGCAAGTGGCTCCTGCAATCGGCCATGCAGGAGCGGGGCTGGTGAGTTTTGTTTGCCAGGGATAAGAGCAGTGGTTTGTGTTTTGGAGCCTGTGGCTGGGAGTGGCTGGCTGGCTCCTGAAAATCCACGATACACAGGATGGTTCCCAGACACAAGGTGGCACCAGTGCGAAGTCGGGCTGGTTTGACAGTGGCAAGTGGCTCCTATAATCTACCATCCAGAAGCGGGGCAGGTGAGTTTTGTTTGCCAGGGATAAGGGCTGTGATTTGTGTTTGGGGGCCTGTGGCCGGGAGTGGCCGGCTGGCTCCGGAAATTCTTTGATATGCAGGATGGTTCCCAGACCCAAGGTAGTAACACTGACAAGTCGGGCTGGTTTGAAAGTGTCAAGTGGCTCCTGCAATCTGCCATCCAGAGGTATGACAGGTGAGTTTTTTTTGCCAGGGAAAATGGCTGAAGTCTGTGTTTGGGGACCTGTGCCTGGGAATGGCCGGCTGGCTCCTGAAAATCCACGGTACGCAATATTGTTTCCAGACTCAAGCTGGCACCAGTGCCAAGTCAGGCTGGTTTGACAGTGCCAAGTGGCTCCTGCAATCTGCCATCCAGAAGCCGGGAAGGTGCGTATTGTTTGCCAGGGAAAAGGTCCGAGATTTATGTTTTTGGGTCTGTGGCTGTGAGTGGGCAGCTGGTTCCTGAAATTCTTTTAATACCGGATGGTTCCCAGACCCAAGGTGGCAGAACTGGGAAGTCGAGCTGGTTTCACAGAGCCTAGTGGGTCCTGCGATCTGCCATCCAGAAGCATGAAAGGTTAGTTTTGTTTGCCAGGGAAAAGGGCCGTGGTTTGTGTTTGTGGGCCCTGTGGCCGAGAGTGGCCGGCTGGCTCCTGAAAATCCACGATACGCAGGATGGTTCCCAGACCCAAGGTGGCAACACTGCCAAGTCGGGCTGGTTTGACAGTGGCAAGTGGCTCCTGCAATCTGCCATGAAGAAACAGGGCAGGTGAGTTTTCTTTTCAAGGGAAAAGGGCCGAGGTTTTTGTTTTGGAGCCTGTGGCTGGGAGTGGCCGGCTGGCTCCTGAAAATCCACAATACACAGGATGGTTCCCAGACCCAAGGTGGCACATGTGCGAAGTCGGGCTGGTTTGACAGTGGCAAGTGGCTCCTGCAATCTGCCATCCAGAAGCAGGGCAGGTGAGTTTTGTTTGCCAGGGAAAAGGGCCGTGGTTTTTGTTTGTGGGCCCTGTGGCCGAGAGTGGCCGGCTGGCTCCCGAAAATCCACGATACGCAGGATGGTTCCCAGACGCAAGGGGGCAACACTGCCAGGTCGGGCTGGTTTGGCAGTTCCAAGTGTCTCATGAAATCTGCCATGAAGAAGCGGGGCAGGTGAGTTTGTTTTTCCAGGGAAAAGGGCCGTGGTTTGAGTTTGAGGGCCTGTGCCTGGGTTTGGCCGGCTGGCTCCTGAAAATCCACGATCCGCAGAATGGTTCCCAGACCCAACATGGCACCAGTGCTAAGTCGAGCTGGTTTGACAGTGCCAAGTGGCTCCTGCAATCTGCCATGCAGAAGTAGGGAAGGTGAATTTTCTTTTCAAGGGAAAAGGCCGAGGTTTGTTTTCGAGGGCCTGGTGCCGAGAGTGGCCGGCTGGCTCCTGAAATTCTTTGATATGCAGGATGGTTCCCAGTCCCAACATGGCACCAGTGCCAAGTCGGGCTGGTTTCACAGTGCCCAGGGGCTCCTGCAATCTGCCATCAAGAAGCCGGGCAGGTGAGTTATGTTTGCCAGGGAAAAGGACTGAGATTTATGTTTTTGGGTTTGTGGCTGGGAGTGGGAAGTTGGTTCCTGACATTCTTTGATATGCCGGACGGTTCCCAGACCCAAGGTGGCAGCACTGGGAAGTCGAGCTGGTTTCACAGAGCCTAGTGGGTCCTGCGATCTGCCATCCAGAAGCATGAAAGGTGAGTTTTGTTTGCCAGGGTAAAGGGCCGTGGTTTGTGTTTGTGGGCCCTGTGGCCGAGAGTGGCCAGCTGGCTCCTGAAAATCCACGATACGCAGGATGGTTCCCAGACCCAAGGTGGCACCAGTGCCAAGTCGGGCTCGTTTGACAGTGAAGAGTGGCTCCTGCAATCTGCCATTCAGAAGCGGGGCAGGTGAGTTTTGTTTGCAAGGGAGAAGGGCCGTGGTTTGAGTTTTGGCGCCTGTGGCCGGGAGTGGCCTGCTGGCTCCTGAAAATCCACGCCACGCAGGATGGTTCCCAGACCTAAGGTGGCACCAGTGCCAAGTCGGGCTGTTTTGACAGGGGCAAGTGGCTCCCATAATCTGCCAGGAAGAAGCAGGGCAGGTGACTTTTTTTTGCCAGGGAAAAGGGCCGTGGTTTGTTTTTGTGGGCCCTGTGGCCGAGAGTGTCCGGCTGGCTCCTGAAAATCCACGATACGCAGGATAGTTCCCAGACCCAAGGTGGCACATGTGCCAAGTCGAGCTGGTTTGACAGTGCCAAGTGGCTCCTGCAATCTGCCTTGCAGAAGTGGGGCAGGTGAATTTTCTTTTCAAGGGAAAAGGCCGAGGTTTGTTTTCGAGGGCCTGGTGCCGAGAGTGGCCGGCTGGCTCCTGAAATTCTTTGATATGAAGGATGGTTCCCAGACCCAACATGGCACCAGTGCCAAGTCGGGCTGGTTTGAAAGTGTCAAGTGGCTCCTGCAATCTGCCATCCTGAAGCGGGGCAGGTGAGTTTCATTTGCAAGGGAAAAGGTCCGTGGTTTGTGTTTGGGAGCCTGTGGCCGGGAGTGGCCTGCTGGCTCCTGAAAATCCACGCCACGCAGGATGGTTCCCAGACCTTACATGGCACCAGTGCCAAGTCGGGCGGTTTTAACAGGGGCAAGTGGCTCCTATAATCTGCCATGCAGAAGCAGGGCAGGTGAGTTTTTTTTGCCAGAGAAAAGGGCCGTAGTTTCTGTTTGGGTGCCTGTACCCGAGAGTGGCCGGCTGGCTCCTGGAATTCATTGGTATCCAGGATTGTTCCCAGACGCAAGGTGGCAACACTGCCAGGTCGGGCTGGTTTGACAGTGTCAAGTGGCTCCTGCAATCTTCCATCAAGAAGCGGGGCAAGTCAGTTTTGTTTGCAAGGGAAAAGGGCTGAGGTTTATGTTCGGGGGCCTGTGGCCGAGAGTGGCCGGCTGGCTCCTGAAATTCTTTGAGCTGCATGATGGTTCCCTGACCTAAGGTCGCAACACTGCCAAGTCGAAATTATTTCACAGAGCCAAGTGGCCCCTGCGATGTGCCATCCAGAGGTATGACAGTTGAGTTTTTTTGTCCAGGGAAAATTGCTGAGGTCTGTGTTTGGGGGCCTGTGGCTGGGAATGGCCGGCTTGCTCCTGAAAATCCACAGTACGCAATATTGTTCCCAGACTCAAGCTGGCACCAGTGCCAAGTCGGGCTGGTTTCACAGTGCCCAGGGGCTCCTGCAATCTGCCATCAAGAAGCCGGGCAGGTGAGTTTTGTTTTCCAGGGAAAAGGACTGAGATTTATGTTTTTGTGTCTGTGGCTGGGAGTGAGCAGCTGGTTCCTGACATTCTTTGATATGCCGGATGGTTCCCAGACCCAAGGTGGCAGCACTGGGAAGTCGAGCTGGTTTTACAGAGCCTAGTGGGTCCTGCGATCTGCCACCCAGAAGCATGAAAGGTGAGTTTTGTTTGCCAGGGAAAAGGGCCGTGGTTTGTGTTTGTGGGCCCTGTGGCCAAGAGTGGCCGGCTGAGTCCTGAAAATCCACGATACGCAGGATGGTTCCCAGACCCAAGGTGGCACCAGTGACAAGTCGGGCTCGTTTGACAGTGAAGAGTGGCTCCTACAATCTGCCATCCAGAAGCGGGGCAGGTGAGTTTTGTTTGCAAGGGAGAAGGGCCGTGGTTTGAGTTTTGGCGCCTGTGGCCGGGAGTGGCCGGATGGCTCATGAAATTCTTTGATATGCAGGATGGTCCCCTGACCCAAGTTGGCAACACTGCCAAGTCGGCAGGTTTGATAGTACCAAGTTTCTCCTGCTATCTGCCATCCAGAAGCTGGGCAGGTAGGTTTTGTTTGCAAAGGAAAAGGGCCGAGGTTCGTCTTCGGGGGCTTGTGGCTGGGAGTGGCCGGCTGGCTCCTGAAATTCTTTGATATCCAGGATGGTTCCCAGACCCAACATGGCACCAGCGCCAAGTCGGGCTGGTTTGACAGTGCCAGGTGGCTCCTATAATCTGCCATGCAGAAGCGGCGCAGGTGACTTTTGTTTACCAGGGATAAGGGCTGTGGTTTGTGTTCGGGGGCCTGTGGCCGAGAGTGGCCGGCTGGCTCCTGAAATTGTTTGATCTGCAAGATGGTTCCCAGACCTAAGGTCGCAACACTGACAAGTCGAACTTGTTTCACAGAGTCATGTGGCTCCTGCAATCTGCCATCCAGAAGCGGGGCAGGAGAGTTTTGTTTGCCAGAGAAAAGGGCAGAGGTTTGTGTTTTGGAGTCTGTGGCTGAGAGTGGCCGGCTGGCTCCTGAAAATCCACGATACACAGGATGGTTCCAAGACCTAAGGTGGCACCAGTGCGAAGTCGGGCTGGTTTGACAGTGGCAAGTGGCTCCTATAATCTGCCATGCAGAAGCGGGTCAGGTGAGTTTTGTTTGCCTGGGAAAAGGGCGGAGGTTTAGTTTGGGGGCCGGTTACCGGGAGTGGCTTCTGGCTCCTGAAATTCTTTGGTATCCTGGATGGTTCCCACACCCAGGGTGGCACCAGTGACAATTCCAGCTGGTTTAATAGCTCCAAGTTGCTCCTGCTATCTGCCATCCAGAAGCTGGGCAGGTGAGTTTTGTTTGCAAGGGAAAAGGGCCAAGGTTTGTGTTCGGGGGCCTGTGGCCAACAGTTGCCGGCTGGCTCCTGAAATTCTTTGATATGCAGGATGGTTCCCAGACCTAAGCTGGCACCAGTGCCAAGTCGGGCTGTTTTAACAGTGGCAAGTGCCTCCTGCAATCTGCCATGCAGATGCGGGGCAGGTGAGTTTTGTTTGCCAGGGATAAGGGCTGTGATTTGTGTTTGGGGGCCTGTGGCCGGGAGTGGCCGGCTGGCTCCTGAAATTCTTTGATATGCAGGATGGTTCCCAGACCCAAGGTAGTAACACTGACAAGTCGGGCTGGTTTGACAGTGGCAAGTGGCTCCTGCAATCTGCCATCCTGAAGCGGGGCAGGTGAGTTTTGTTTGCAAGGGAAAAGGGCCGAGGTTTGTGTCCGGGGGCCTGTTGCCGAGAGTGGCTGGCTGGCTCCTGACATTCTTTGATCTGCAGGATGGTTCCCAGACCTAAGGTCTCAACACTGACAAGTCGAACTTATTTTACAGAGCCAAGTGGCTCCTGCGATGTGCCATCTAGAGGTATGACAGGTGAGTTTTGTTTGCCAGAGAAAAGGACCAAGATTTATGTTTTTGGGTCTGTGGCTGTGAGTGGGCAGCTGGTTCCTGAAATTCCTTGAATACCGGATGGTTCCCAGACCCAAGGTGGCAACACTGGGAAGTCGAGCTGGTTTCACAGTGCCTAGTGGGTCCTGCGATCTGCCACCCAGAAGCATGAAAGGTGAGTTTTGTTTGCCAGGGAAAAGGGCCGTGGTTTGTGTTTCTGGGCCCTGTGGCCGAGAGTGGCCGGCTGGCTCCTGAAAATCCAGGATACGCAGGATGGTTCCCAGACCCAAGGTGGCAACACTGCCAAGTCGGGCTGTTTTGACAGTGCCAAGTGGCTCCTGCGATCTGCCGTCCAGAAGCAGGGCAGGTGAGTTGTTTTTGCTAGGGAAAAAGGCCGAGGTTTTTGTTTTGGAGCCTGTGGCTGGGAGTGGCCGGCTGGCTCCTGAAAATCCACGATACACAGGATGGTTCCCAGACCCAAGGTGGCACCAGTGCGAAGTCGGGCTGGTTTGACAGTAACAAGTGGGTCCTGCAATCTGCCATCCAGAAGCGGGGCAGGTGAGTTTCGTTTGCCGGGGAAAATGGCGGAGGTTAGGTTTGGGGGCCTGTTGCCGGGAGTGGCCGGTTGGCTTATGAAATTCTTTGATATGCAGGATGGTTCCCTGACCCAAGGTAGCACCAGCGCCAAGTCGGGCTGGTTTGACAGTGGCAAGTGGCTCCTGCAATCTGCCATGAAGAAGCGGGGCAGGTGAGTTTTGTTTTCCAGTGAAAAGGGCCGAGGTTTGTGTTTGAGAGCCTGTGCCTGGGAGAGGCCGGCTGGCTCCTGAAAATCCACGATACAGAGGATTGTTCCCAGACCCAAGGTGGCACCAGTGTAAAGTCGGGCTGGTTTCACAGTGGCAAGTGGCTCCTGCAATCGGCCATGCAGGAGCGGGGCTGGTGAGTTTTGTTTGCCAGGGATAAGAGCAGTGGTTTGTGTTTTGGAGCCTGTGGCTGGGAGTGGCCGGCTGGCTCCTGAAAATCCACGATACACAGGATGGTTCCCAGACCCAAGGTGGCACCAGTGCAAAGTCTGGCTGGTTTGACAGTGGCAAGTGGCTCCTATAATCTGCCATGCAGAAGCGGGGCAGGTGAGTTTTTTTGGCCCGGGAAAAGGGCAGCGGTTTGGTTTGGGGGCCTGTTGCCGGGAGTGGCTCGCTGGCTGCTGACATTCTTTGATCTGCAGGATGGTTCCCAGACCTAAGGTCGCAACACTGACAAGTCGAACTTTTTTCACAGACCCAAGTGGCTCCTGCGATGTGCCATCCAGTGGTATGACAAGTGAGTTTTGTTTGTCAGGGAAAATGGCTGAAGGTTGTGTTTTGGGGCCTGTGGCTGGGAATGGCCGGCTGGCTCCTGAAATTCTTTGATATGCAGGATGGTTCCCAGACCCAACATGGAACCAGTGCCAAGTCGGGCTGTTTTGACAGTGGCAAGTGGCTCCTGCAATCTGCCATCCAGAAGCGGGGCAGGTGAGTATTTTTTTCAAGGGAAATGGACTGAGGTTTGTGTTCGGGGGCCTGTGGCCGGGCGTGGCCGGCTGGCTACTGAATATCCACGGTACGCAGGATGGTTCCCAGACTCAAGGTGGCACCAGTGCCAGTCCGGCGGGTTTGATAGTTCAAAGTGGCTCCTGCAATCTGCCATGCAGAAGCGGGGCAGGTGAGATTTTTTTGCAAGGGGGAAAGGCTAGGGTTTTTTTTGGGTGCTTGTGGCTTAGAGTGGCCGGTGAGCTCCTGAAATTCCTTGATATGCAGGATAGTTCCCAGACCCAAGGTGGCACCAGTGCCAAGTCGGGCTGGTTTGATAGTACCAAGGGTCTCCTGCAATCTGCCATCCAGAAGCAGGGCAGGTGAGTTTTTTTTGCCAGGGAAAAGTGGCGTGGTTTGTGTTTGGGGGCCTGTGGCTGGGAGTGGGTGGCTGGCTCCTGAAAATCCACGATACGCAGGATGCTTCCCAGAACCGCGGAAGCAACACTGACTAGTCGGGCTGGTTTTATAGCACCAAGTTTCTCCTGCAATCTGCCATCCATAAGCAGGGCTGGTGAGTTTTGCTTGCTAGGGAAAAGGGCTGCCGTTTGTATATGGGGGCCTGTGGCAAAGACTCGACGGCTGGCTCCTGAAAATCCACGATACGCACGATAGTTCCTAGACCCAAGGTGGCACCAGTGCCAAGTCACGCTGGTTTTATAGCAGCAAGTTGCTCCTGCAATCTGCCATCCAGAAGCAAGGCGAGTGAGTTTTGATTGCCAGGGAAAAATGGCGGGGTTTATGTTTGGGGGCCTGTGGCCGAGAGTGGCCGGCTGGCTCCTGAAAATCCACGATACTCAGAATGGTTGCCAGACCCAAGGTGGCACCAGTGCCAAGTCGAGCTGGTTTGACAGTACCAAGTGGCTCCTGCAATCTGCCATGCAGAAGCAGGGCAGGTGAGTCTTGTTTGCAAGGGGAAAAGGCCGAGGTTTTTTTTTGGGGCCCATGCCGGGAGTGGCCAGCTGGCTCCTGAAAATCCAAATTACGCAGGAAGGTTTCCAGACCCAAGATTCCACCTGTGCCATTCCGGCTGGTTTGATAGTACCAAGTGTCTCCTTCAATCTGCAATCCAGAAGCGGGGCAGGTGAGTTCTGTTTTCCAGAGAAAAGGGCCGCGGTTTGTGTATGTGCGCCTGTGACTCGGAGTGGCCGGCTGGCTCCTGAAAATCCACGATACGCACGATAGTTCCCATACCCAATGTGGCAACACTGTGCAGTCGGGCTGGTTTAACCGTGCAGGGTGTCTCCTGCAATCTGCCATCCTGAGCGGGGCAGGTGTGTTTTGTTTGCAAAGGGAAATGGCCGTGGTTTGTGTTTGTGGGCCCTGTGGCGGAGAGTGGCCGGCTGGCTCCTGAAAATCCACGATACGCAGGATGGTTCCCAGACCCAAGGTGGCAACACTGCCAAGTCGGGCTGGTTTCACAGTGCCAAGTGGCTCCTAAAATCTGCCATGAAGAAGCAGGGCAGGTGAGTTTTCTTTTCAAGGGAAAAGGCAGAGGTTTGTGTTCGAGGGCCTGGGGCCGAGAGTGGCTGGCAGGCTCCTGAAATTCTTTTATATGCAGGATGGTTCCCAGACCCAACATGGCACCAGTGCCAAGCCAGGCAGTTTTTACAGTGGCAAGTGGCTCCTGCGATTTGCGGTCCAGAAGCAGGGCAGGTGAGTTTTTTTTGCAAGGGGAAAGGTCCAAGGTTTGTGTTTTGGATTCTGTGGCTGGGAGTGGCCGGCTGGCTCCTGAAATTCCTTGATATGCAGGATGGTTCCCAGACCCAAGGTGGCACCAGTGCCAAGTCGGGCTGGTTTGGCAGTTCTAAGTGTCTCGTGCAATCTGCCATCCAGAAGCAGGGCAGGTGAGTTTTGTTTTCCAGGGAAAAGGGCCGAGGTTTGAGTTTTTTGGGCTTGTGGCTGGGTTTGGCCGGCTGGCTCCTGAAAATCCATGATCCGCAGAATGGTTCCCAGACCCAAGGTGGCACCAGTGCCAAGTCGAGTTGGTTTGACAGTGCCTAGTGGCTCCTGCAATCTGCCATGAAGACGTGGGTCAGGTGAATTTTCTTTTCAAGGGAAAAGGCCGAGGTTTGTTTTCGAGGGCCTGGGGCCAAGAGTGGCCGGCTGGCTCGTGAAATTCTTTGATATGCAGGCTGGTTCCAAGACCCAACATGGCACCAGTGCCAAGTCGGGCTGTTTTGACAGTGACAAGTGGCTCCTGCAATCTGCCGTCCAGAAGCAGGGCAGGTGAGTTTTTTTTTGCAGGGAAACGGGCCGTGGTTTGTGTTTGGGAGCCTGTGGCCGGGAGTGGCCTGCTGGCTCCTGAAAATCCACGCCACGCAAGATGGTTCCTAGACCTAAGGTGGCACCAGTGACAAGTCGGGCTGTTTTGACAGTGGCAAGTGGCTCCTATAATCTGCCATGCAGAAGCAGGGCAGGTG
Source organism: Melozone crissalis (assembly GCF_028551555.1). NCBI lineage: Eukaryota > Metazoa > Chordata > Aves > Passeriformes > Passerellidae > Melozone > Melozone crissalis. The sequence continues at coordinate 1,924,054 of NW_026535827.1, forward strand.
AGTTTTTTTTGCCAGAGAAAAGGGCCGTAGTTTCTGTTTGGGTGCCTGTACCCGAGAGTGGCCGGCTGGCTCCTGAAATTCTTTGGTATCCAGGATGGTTCCCAGACCTAAGGTGGCACCAGTGCCAGGTCGGGCTGGTCTGACAGTGTCAAGTGGCTCCTGCAATCTTCCATCAAGAAGCGGGGAAAGTCAGTTTTGTTTGCAAGGGAAAAGGGCCGATGTTTGTGTCTGGGGGCCTGTGGCCGGGAGTGGCCGGCTGGCTCCGGACATTCTTTGATCTGCAGGATGGTTCCCTGACCTATGGTCGCAACACTGCCAAGTCGAACTTATTTCACAGAGCCAAGTGGCCCCTGCGATGTGCCATCAAGAGGTATGACAGGTGTGTTTTGTTTACCAGGGAAAATTGCTGAGGTCTGTGTTTTGGGGCCTGTGGCTGGGAATGGCCGGCTTGCTCCTGAAAATCCACGGTACGCAATATGGTTCCCAGACTCAAGCTGGCACCAGTGCCAAGTCGGGCTGGTTTCACAGTGCCCACGGGCTCCTGCAATCTGCCATCAAGAAGCCGGGAAGGTGAGTTATGTTTGCCAGGGAAAAGGACCGAGATTTATGTTTTTGCGTCTGTGGCTGGGAGTGGGCAGCTGCTTCCTGAAATTCTCTGATATGCCGGATGACTCCCAGACCCAAGGTGGCAGCACTGGGAAGTAGAGCTGGTTTCACAGAGCCTAGTGGGTCCTGCGATCTGCCATCCAGAAGCATGAAAGGTGAGTTTTGTTTGCCAGGGTAAAGGGCCGTGGTTTGTGTTTGTGGGCCCTGTGGCCGAGAGTGGCCAGCTGGCTCCTGAAAATCCACGATACGCAGGATGGTTCCCAGACCCAAGGTGGCACCAGTGCCAAGTCGGGCTCTTTTGACAGTAAAGAGTGGCTCCTGCAATCTGCCATGCAGAAGCGGGGAAGGTGAGTTTTGTTTGCAAGGGAGAAGGGCCGTGGTTTGAGTTTCGGCGCCTTTGGCCGGATGGCTCATGAAATTTTTTGCTATGCAGGATGGTCGCCTGACCCATGTTGGCAACACTGCCAAGTCGGGAAAGTTTGATAGTACAAAGTGTCTCCTGCAATCTGCCAACCAGAAGCAGGGAAGGTGAGTTTTTTTTTGCAGGGAAAAGGGCCGAGGCTTGTGTTTTGGAGCCTGTGGCTGGGAGTGGCCGGCTGGCTCCTGAAAATCCACGATACTCAGGATGGTTCCCAGACCCAAGGTGGCACCAGTGCCAAGTCAGGCTGGTTTGACAGCTGCAAGTGGCACCTGTTAACTGCCATGCAGAAGCGGCGCAGGTGAGTTTTGTTTGCAAGGGAAAATAGCCGAGGTTTGTGTTTGTGGGCCCGGTGGCCGAGAGTGGCCGGCTGGCTCCAAAAATGATTTGATATGCAGGATGGTTCACAGACCCAAGGTGGCGCCAGTGCCAAGTCGGGCTAGTTTGACAGTGACATGTGGCTCCTGCAATCGGCCGTCCCGAAGCGGGGCAAGTGAGTTCTGTTTGCAAAGGGAAAGGGCCGAGGTTTGTGTTCGGGGGCCTGGGGCCGAGAGTGGCCGGCTGGCTCCTGAAATTCTTTGATATGCAGGATGGTTCCCAGACCCAATCTGGCACCAGTGCAGAGTCGGGCTGGTTTGACAGTTCCACGTGTCTCCTGCAATCTGCCATCGAGAAGCGGGGCAGATGAGTTTTGTTTTCCAGGGAGAAGGATCGGGGTTTATGTTCGGGGGCCTGTGGCTGGGAGTGGCCGGCTGGCTCCTGAAAATCCACGATACGCAGGTTGGTTCACAGACCCAAGGTGGCGCCAGTGCCAACTCGGGCTGGTTTAATAGCTCCAAGTTGCTGCTGCGATCTGCCATCCCGAATCTGGGCAGGTGAGTTTTGATTGTAAGGGAAAAGGACCGAGGTTTATGTTCGGGGGCTTGTGGCTGGGAGTGGCCGGCTGGCTCCTGAAATTCTTTGATATGCCGGATCGTTCCCACACCCAAGGTGGCACCAGTTCCAAGTCGGGCTGGTTTCACAGTGCCAAGTGGCTCCTGCAATCTTCCATGCAGAAGCGGCGCAGGTGACTTTTGTTTACCAGGATTAAGGGCGGTGGTTTGTGTTTGGGGGCCTGTGAGCGGGAGTGGCCCACTGGCTCCTTAAAATCCACGATACGCAGGATGGTTCCCAGACCCAATCTGGCACCAGTGCCAAGTCGGGCTGGTTTGACAGTGCCAAGTGGCTCCTGCAATCGGCCATCCCGAAGCGGGGCAGGTGAGTTTTGTTTGCAATGGATAAGGGCCGAGGTTTGTGTTCGGGGGCCTGTGGCCGGGAGTGGCGGGCTGGCTCCTGAAATTCTTTTGTATCCAGGATGGTTCCCAGACCCAAGCTGGCAACACTGCCAAGTGGGGCTGGTTTGACAGTGGCAAGTGGCTCCTTCAATCAGCCATCCCAAAGCGGGGAATGTGAGTTTTGTTTGCCAGAGAAAAGGGCCGAGGTTTCTTTTCGGGGGCCTGGGGCCGAGAGTGGCCGGTTGGCTCCTGAAATTCTATGTTATGCAGGATGGTTCCCAGACCCAAGATGGCACCAGTGCCAAGTCGGGCCGGTTTGACAGTTCCAAGTGCCCCCTGCAATCTGCCATCCAGAAGCGGGGCAGGTGAGTTTTGTTTGCCAGGGAAAAGGGCCGAGGTTTTAGTTTGAGGGCCTGTGGCTGGGTGTGGCCGGCTGGCTCCTGAAAATCCACGATACGCAGGATGGTTCACAGACCCAAGGTGGCGCCAGTGCCAAGTCGGGCTGGTTTGACAGTGCCAAGTGGCTCCTGCAATCTGCCATGCAGAAGCGGCGCAGGTTAGTTTTGTTTGCAAGGGAAAAGGGCCGTGGTTTGTGTTTGGGGTCGTGCGGCCGAGAATGGCCGTCTGGCTCCTGCAATTCTTTGATATTGAGAATGGTACCCTGACCCAAGTTGGAAACACTGCCAAGTCGGGCTGGTTTGACAGTGCCAAGTGGCTCCTGCAATCTGCCATCCAGAAGCCAGGCAGGTGAGTATTGTTTTCAAGGGAAAAGGGCCAAGGTTTGTGTTCGGGGTACTGTGGCCGGGCGTGGCAGACTGGCTCCAGAAATGATTTGATAAGCAGGACGGTTCTTAGACCCAAGGTCGCACCAGTGCCAATTCGGGCTGGTTGGACAGTGCCATGTGGCTCCTGCAATCGGCAATCCAGAAGCGGGGAAGGTGAGTTTTTTTGCAAGGGAAAAGGGCCTAGGATTTTGTTTGGGGGCCTGTGGTCAGGAGTGGCCGGCTGTCTCCTGAAAATCCACGATACTCAGGATGGTTCCCAGACCCAAGTTGGCACCAGTGCCAAGTCAGGGTGGTTTGACAGCTGCAAGGGGCTCCTGTAAACTGCCATCCAGAAGCGGGAAAGGTGAGTTTTGTTTGCAATGGAAAATGGAAGAGGTTTGTGTTTGTGGGCCCTGTGGCCGAGAGAGGCCAGCTGGCTCCTGAAAATGCACGATACGCAGGATGGTTCCCAGACCCAAGGTGGCGCCAGTGCCAAGTCAGGCTGGTTTTACAGTGGCAAGTTGCTCCTGCGATCTGCCATCCAGAAGCGGGGCAGGTGAGTTTTGTTTGCAAGGGAAAAGGACCGAGGTTTGTGTTCGGGGGCTTGTGGCTGGGAGTGGCCGGCTGGGTCCTGAAATTCATTGATATGCCGCATGGTTCCCACACCCAAGGTGGCACCAGTTCCAAGTCGGGCTGGTTTGACAGTGCCAAGTGGCTCCTGCAACCTGCCCTGCAGAAGGGGCACAGGTGACTTTTGTTTACCAGGGATAAGGGCTGTGGGTTGTGTTTGGGGGCCTGTAGGGGGGAGTGGCCCGCTGGCTCCTGAAAATCCACGATACGCAGGATGCTTCCCAGATCCAAGCTGGCACCAGTGCCAAGTCGGGCTGGTTTGACAGTGCCAAGTGGCTCCTACAATCTGCCATCCAGAAGGCGGGCAGGTGAATATTGTTTTCAAGGGAAAAGGGCCGAGGTTTGTGTTCGGGGGCCTGTGGCCGGGCGTGGCTGGCTGGCTCCTAAAAATCCACCATACGCAGGAGGGTTCTCAGACCAAAGGTTGCGCCAGCGCCAAGTCAGGCTGGTTTGACAGTGCCAAGTGTCTCCTTCAATGTGCCAATCAGAAGCGGGGCAGGTGAGTTGTGTTTTCCAGGGAAAAGGGCTGAGGTTTGTGTTCGGGGGCCTGTGGCCGAGAGTGGCGGACTGGCTCCAGAAATGATTTGATATGCAGAAGGGTTCTTAGACCCAAGGTCGCACCAGTGCCAATTTTGTCTGGTTTGACAGTGCCAAGTGGCTCCTGCAATCTGCCATCCAGAAGCGGGGCAGGTGAGTTTTTGTTTTCAATGGAAAATGGCTGAGGTTTGTGTTTGGGGGCCTGTGGCCGGGAGTGGCCGGCTGGCTCCTGAGATTCTTAGATATGCAGGATGGTTCCAAGACCCAAGCTGGCACCAGTGCGAAGTCGGGCTGGTTTGATAGTACCAAGTGGCTCCTGCAATCTGCCATCCAGAAGCGGGGAGGGTGAATTTTATTAGCCAGGTAAAAAAGCCGATGTTTGTGTTCGGGCGCCTGTAGCCAAGAGTGGCCGGCTGGCTCCAAAAATGATTTGATATGCAGGATTGTTCCCAGACTCAAGGTGGCGCCAGTGCCAAGTCGGGCTGGTTTGACAGTGCCAAGTGGCTCCTGCAATCTGCCATCCCGAAGCAGGGCAGGTGAGTTTTGTTTGCCAGGAAAAATGGCCGAGGTTTGTGTTCGGGGGCCTGTGGCCAGAAGTGGCTGGTTGGCTCCTAAAAATTCACGATACGCAGGATGGTTCCCAGACCCAAGGTGGCACCAGTTCCAAGTCGGGCTGGTTTGACCGGGCCAAGTGTTTCCTGCAATCTGTCATCCAGAAGCAGGGCACGTGGGTTTTGTTTGAAAGCACAAGGTTCGGTGTTTTGTTCAGGAGCCTGTAGCTTGGAGTGGCCGGCTGGCTCTTTAAGTTGCATAAAACGCAGGATGGTTCCAAGACGCAAAGTGGCACTCGCGCCAAGTTGCACTGGTTTTACAGTGCCAAGTGGCTCCAGCAATCTTCCATCCTGAAGCGCGGCAGGTGAATTTTGTTTCCCAGGGAAAACGGCCGAGGATAAAGTAGCGAGGCCTGCGGCCTGGCGTGGCCAGCTGGCTCCTGAAATTCTACAATACGTAGGATGGCTCCCAGACCCAAGGTGGCATCAGTGCCTAGTCGGGCTGGTTTGACAGAACCAAATGGCTCCTTCAATCTGCCATCCAGAAGCAGCGCAGGTTAGTTTTGTTTGCAAGGGAAAAGGCCCGAGGTTTTTGTTCGGGGTGCCCATGGCTGAGAGTGGCCGGCTGGCTCCATAAATTCCACTATACGCAGGATGGTTCCCAGACCCAAGCTGGCACCAGTGCGAAGTCAGGCTGTTTTGACAGTGTCAAGTGGCTCGTACAGTCTGCCCTCCAGATGACCGGCAGGTGAGATTTGTATGGTAAAGTTAACTCATACGTCATACATCGGGGGCCTCTGGCCTTGAGTGGCCGGCTGTCTCTTCCAATTCCACGATTCGCAGGATGGTTCCCAGACTCAAGCTGGCACCAGTTCCAAGTCGGGCTGCTATGACAGTGCCAATTGGCTCCTACAATCTGCCATCCATAAGCGGCGCAGGTGAGTTTTCTTTGCCAGGGAAAATGGACGAGGATCAATTAGTGAGGCCTGCGGCATGGAGTGGCCAGCTGCCCCCTGAAATTCCACGATACGCAGGATAGTTCCCAGACCTAAGCTGGCACCAGTGCCAAGTCGGGCTGGTTTGACAGTGCCAAGTGGCTCCTGCAATCTGCCACCCAGAAGCGTGGCAGGTGAGTTTTGTTTGCCAGGGAAAAGGGCCGAGGTTTGTGTTGGATGTCTTGTGTCTTGGAGCAGACTGGTGGCTCCTGAAGTTCCAAGATGCTGAGAGAGAGTAGGGATCCATTCTGAATTAGGTGAAGTTTCTGGAAGAGGTGAAAAGTCTGTGAGGCCATAGCTGAAGGAAAAGCCGCATTCCAGAGACAACAAGGAGACAGAGAAAGAAAAACAGAAAAGACCACGAGGTAAATTTGCACCTGACCTAGAAATTCCTTTGATAAAGAAGAACTGGTGCTAAACGTCACGCGGAATGAATATGTATGAACTTATTGTGAAACTGTGTGCATCTGCATTTGGAAGGAGGATGAAAGAAGACCCGAGGTCTTCAGAGCTACGCATGCCTTTTTGGGGGGGCTTGCGTCTGGCGCACATCGTAATAAAAGCATACCGGGCTTTACAACTTTTACCAAGTTTTGAGGTTTCTTCTTTTCTCCACAAAACATTCTTGGTGAGCCAGGCAGGAGAAAGAGATACTTTCCGTCTCCATCTCTGTCCCCGCAGGGGCGGGGGGGGACCGACAGACTCCTAGGCACGCCCCAGGATTTCCCTGGAGGAGGCTCCGCTCGTCTCGACTTGCCTCTTGCTGGGACAGACAAGGACCTGCTGGCCTGCGGAGGAAGATACGGTATGTAATGAGGGGCCCCCGGGGGAGGGAAAGGAGAGCAAGGGAATAAACCACCCAGAGACGTCTGGGTTCAGCTGATAGAGCAGCTGTATTAGAGACAGGGTTCATCGTTCTGATAGAGCAGACCGCAAGCAGTTCTGGGGGTGAGCTGGGTGAACCCGTGTGTGTATTGGGGGTTCATTGTTCTGATAGAGCAGAACTGCTGAGCCCGTGTGTGTTTTGTTTGTGTGTGTGTGTGATGTCCAGACACTGTGTTGCTGTATGGCTAATGCATTGTGTGGTCAGTGCACTGTGTTTCTAATCGTGCAAGTGTATAAGTGCATGGTGTATAAAAGAGAGTAAATCTACGGGGCCCTACAGTGTGGGGGGGGGGGGTCAGTACTACCCATGTTTGAAGCAGCCGAGTGAGGCCTGAGGCACCGGCTGCAGCAGGCTGCGGGGGCAGGGAGTGAAGTGCCCCGCGGAGAAGCGAGTGGAGGAACGACAGTGATGGTATTTATTGTGTTTAAATGTAGTGATTTGTGTAGATTTGGTACATTTTAGCCGTGAGTATGAGCTCAGAGAGTTCCTTTGCCTTGGATGTTTGGACTTGTTCTCTAGACTGTGTGCTGTTTTTCTGATTGTGTCCAGGAAAAATTGATGTGAGTAAATGCCGAATTATGGTATGCTGTGTTGTGTTTAGAAAAGTGAGCACTTTGAGAGATATGCCCTTTCCCAGTGATTTTGTGTGGTGATTTTCTTCCGCTGCATTGTGGTAATTTGATTCTCAGATTGTATAGTAGTGTTTGTGGAGATTTTAAGATTTCGTTGCAACAAGAGTAGCATCTTACACAGGAGAACTATAGTACGGTGAATTATGCTTAACTACGATAAAGCGAGTTAAAGGAATTCCAAGAATTCCCCCCCTCTAAGCAATTCAAGCCTTGGCTCTAGTGAATTTGCGATAAAGGGGGGGGGGGGGTGTGGGTGCGTGTGTCTGTGGGCATATCAGAGTTTCGGCTGTGACTAGCACAGCCTTTTTGCAAAGCAGTAAAACAAGTGTAAGTAGACACAGTGCTTAATTAGATTGTGCAAGAAGAGAACTAGAAAAGACTGATATTTTGTAAAACATGTAAAACAGAGTTTATATAGAAGAGATGAATGAGATGAATTAGTTAATGAGACTTATGAGATTTATGAGACTTCAGTTGGTACTGCAGTAAGTCTGGAATGGAAACAATCTGCTGTAGGGATTTAAAATTCTCTGTAACAAACAGAAGAGCCTGCCTTTGTGGGCGATTTCGGGGAGCCTTTGGTGCATTAAGAGGCTGGCACACTGCATGAGGTGACAGTGGCTGTCCCCTGGGCGCAGGGACAGCTCTGGCTGCCCTGTCTCCCCAGGGAACACGGGAATGACCTGTGGGCAAAAGCTGGATGTGCAGGTATTATTGCAGCGCGGTGTTTGTGAGAAATGCTAGTTCTAATAAGCGTCAGGGCACATGCCCCAAGTGCAAATTTGAGGTTTCTGATCAAGCGGATTCAGAACCTAAGGTCTTAGAGCTTGTGTGTGGGAATCACATCTGATGCCTGCCACCTGGAGCTGTGTGTGTGTAGGAGGAAAACTGAGAAACTACTGTGAAGGTCTGTGAAAAGAGGTTTGAGTGGAAGCGAGACAGGGCAGGGAGAAAGAGGTAATGAGAACTGACCAGAGCAAAGAGGTTCCTAAATAAGCCCCTTTTGGGAGGGGCTCACTGGGAGAAGGCTGCCAGTAAGAGCAGCTCAGAAAAGAAAAAGATTTATAATACTTCATTGCAGTTAGTACTGTTTTATAATAGGAAGATAAATGGGATGGGGTTTTTGTATGCTGAAATGTCTTTTTGGTTAAGAAATCACCCAGAATGGCAAAAAGACTGTGAGATCAGACCGCCCTCTGGTCTTGGCCCTTGAAAAAGGAAAACAAGGCAAAGAGAAAGCAAATCAAAGATGTTGTTCAGCATGCAGCATAAGATAGCAACGTATGAAATCAGGCAAGGATTATCATGCTGAAATGCAAAGCAATCACAGTTCGCAAAATGAGTACATATGATTTGCTAAAGGCTCCTCCCAAGGTAAGGGAGGAAGGGTAAAGATGACCTCCCCAAAAGGGAAAAATTTTTGTCGACACAAGGGTCATATATTCAGTTTTAAATAAAGCTTTAGTAACTGTGGAGAATGTTTATGTTCTAGTGTGGGGAATGAACAACTGGCCAGTCTGAGAAGGCATACTTGTGCAAAACTTTTAAAGTAACACGTGTACTGTACTATGTGTACCTAAAAGCTTTTGTACAATTCGCTCAATTTGCTAAACATTCTCAAATGAGAAAGGTTACTCTGGAGGCAAATGATATAAAGAGGTTAGGCTTAACATTAACAGACACTGAAATTAAAGACATTAGTAAGGAGATATTAGAATAAGTAAATAAGTGTTTTCAAGGGTATGGGCCTCTGCTGTACCAGGGAGAGTGAAAGATGCTCCCCCATGAGCATCAAGCTTAAGGAAAGAACACAGCTAGGGAAAACTGAGTAGTACCCTCAAAAGGAAGATAAGGAAGGAATCAGCCCAATAACTGATAGGACTGGATTAAGGGCTGTCAATAAGATAACACAGAATTTATACCCTGTGGTAGCAAATCCATATACTTTACTAACTTGTTTAACACCTGAGCTAACCTGGTTCACTGTTTTAGGCCTAAGAGATGCATTCTTTTGCCTCCCTATCCACGAAGCCAGCCAGAAAATTTTTGCATTCAAACTCAAGCTCACATAGTCCATGTACCTGAAGGCTTCAAAATTCCCCACTCCGATTGGAGAACAGCTTGCAAAGACCCAGAGTCCCGGGAAGCTCCACAAGAGGAAAGGAGGCTGTTGCAGTACATGGACGGTCTTCTAGTAGCCACTCGGACGAGGGAAGCGAGAGAAGCCTGGACAGTAAGCCTTTTGGATTTCCTAGGACTCCTAGGAGGCAGAGTCTCTAAGAAAAAGGCACAGGTAGTGAAACAGAAGGTAATCTACCTAGGGTAAGAAGTGAGTGCTGAGCAGCAGACTTTAAGGCAGGGAAGCCATATGCCAAACCCTGAAACCCCAGACAACAAAGGAACTCTGAACCTTCTTAGGCATGGCAGGGTAGTGCCAGCTGTGGGTTTATAATTATGGACTGTTCGCCAGACCCCTCTATGCTCTTATTGCCAATGGAAACTGAGATCTCCAGTGGACAAAAGACGCCACACGGGCCTTTCGCCAGCTAGAGAGTGCCCTCATGTCGGCTCCAGCTTTGAAACTTCCAGATGTAAGTAAACCATTCTTTCTATTTTTCCACGCAAGGAATTTCCCAGGGAATATTGGCTCAGGACTTGGGCCCATACTGAAGGGCAGTTGCTTACTTCTCTAAGCAACTAGATGCAACCGCCAAAGGATGGCCAGGTTGCGTCAGAGCTGTAGCAGCAGTTGTGCTGAATATTCAAGAGGCACGCAAGTTTACCCTGGGACAAAAATGACTGTGCTAGTGTCCCACACAGTGTCCGCAGTACTGGAAGTAAAGGGTGGCCACTGGCTTTCACCACAGAGGTTCCTGAAATACCAGGCCATCATGGTAGAGCAAGATGATGTAGAGATCCTGGTGACTAATATTGTCAACCCAGCTTCTTTTCTCAGCGGAAATCAAGGAGAAGCAGTACACCATGATTGCCTGGAGACCATTGAAGCTACCTACTCCAGCCACCCAGACTTAAAGGACACTCCTTTGGATGATGCGGAGACCTGGTTCACTGACGGGGGCAACTACGTTGCCAATGGGAAGCGACATGCTGGGTATGCAGTGACCACCTACAGAGAGGTAATCGAGTCTGGACCCTTACCAACAGGTACCTCTGCGCAGAAAGCTGAGGTAATTGCCCTGACCTGTGCCCTGGAAAGGGCAAAAGGGAGGAGAATAACCATCTACACAGACTCAAGGTATGCATTTGGAGTCATACATGCACATGGAGCCATCTGGAAGGAGAGGGGACTGCTGACCTCACAAAGAAAGAAGAGACAATCCAGCTGCTGGAAGCAGTTCAGCTACCTGAAAAAGCATATTAATGCACACCAGAGAGTGAGCTTAAAAATGGAAGAAAGAAATGAGCTGGTGGATGGAGAGGCAAAGAAAGCAGCAAAGGGTGAGGTACAGATTTTCCTCAAAGCTAAGCCATAATACAATAATACTAATCAAAAGAGACGTACAACTGCAAGGGGTGGGCTACCATTGAAAGAGAGCTAGTAATCCCTTCCCATTTTCGTGGTTACTAAGTGAAGGAAGGGCACTAGAAAACACACAGGGCCTAACTACTTAAAAGCCTTTTATAGAGTGTGGCTCCTTTCTCAAAATGACCAAGGCTGCCAGTGATAGAGAGTGCATTGAAATGAAGTGTTGACTTTGAAGCAGTAATTTCCACAGGCTTTCTAGAACACACATCTGATTGAAACAATCGTTGTATCGTTGTCAGGAATTTATATGCCACTATCACTCAGGTAAGCCGACAATGTGATCCTTGCCTCCAGACTAACCCCAAAATACCCCCCGGCCAAAACTCGGTCAGACTGGGAGAGGCCATGGGCCTGTACAGCAGTGGCAAATTAACTTTTCAGAACTCACAAGGAAAGTGGGGTATCAGTATTTACTGGTATTGATAGATACATTTTCAGGGTGGCCAGAAACATTCCCCACCAGAACTGTCAAAGCTCAAGAGGTGACCAGATTATTTTTACAATAAATAATACCACGCTTCAGAGTTCCAGCCACGATATCCTCAGATAAAGAATCACATTTCATTTCCAAAATAGTGCAACAGATTAGTAGCCATCTGGGCATAGATTAGGAACTTCACACCCCATACCGCCCCCAATTTGCTGATTAAGCAGCAAATCATAAGACTGGGGCAAGAAGTTAATCTACCCTAGCCCAAGCTCTTCCACTAGCACTATTGCAAATTCAAACTAAACCTTGAGCTAAAGGAATGCTGAATCCTTTTGGAATGCCTTATAGAAGACCATATAGAATACAAGGGGAATGTCCAGAATGTCCATCTACATGGTGGCATTAAGCAAACAGCTCAGAGTAATTGAGAAACATGTGGCTGGAACTCTGAGCAGGGAGTTAGATAGCCTGGGGATGATGTATATATTAAGTCTCTTACAGAGAATACTTCGGAACCACAGTGGGAGAGACCACTGCAAGTACTTATCACCACCTTCACTGCAATCAAAATCAAGGAGCAGAATGCCTGGATCCATCACTCTCAGGTGAAGAAGGCCCAGAAGCCCCTTCAGGAGTGACACCAGAAGACAATGAACTGAGACTAAAACTTACTCGGGCAAAATGAGTATATTGCGGTCGGGAGTAGTTCATACTTTAGTTTACAGAATTGCTTTGTATGTAATTATAACTGAAGTTTTAGAACTAGAGAGTACCTCTATCCAAAGCAATGCTGAATGGCCTTGGTCCCAGGCATTTAATCAGTATACTAGATCCATGAGAAAACCTTCTGAGATAAAAGATTTAAACATATCTACTGCAGTAATCCACAAGAATCAGGTATATGAGGAGCAAGAATGGCAGGAACAGGAACTGTGGACACTTCAAGGAATCAGAGGAGAAGAAATCAAAGTAAAGTGCTGGGTCATCAATAGGACGGCTTATGGGAGACCAGATGTAATTAGTGTCTGAACCTCCCCTGGTGTATATGAACACCAGGAAGTCTGTGACAACCTAAGTGAATCAGACTGTTGGTGTAATTTCACCTTGGTACAGCCTGTAGAAGTGACCGGCCTTTGAGCTCGAATTGCTATCAGACTTTCATTTAAATTCAAAGCAGACACTGCACCTTTTACCACAGCAGAGCCTTATACAACCCATACTAGTTCAGACTGCACCCAAACTAAGGAGCCAGCTCTCCTGGTGCCTAAAACCAGGAACACCAAGAAATCAGTTTCCTTAAGTCATTTTCTAAGCTGGTTGGCTGAACACCCAGGCAATGGCTGGTAAAGGGTACTGAACTGCAGGTGGTGAATTAACCCAAGCAAGGAAGGTGATTTTCTTTTTTTATAGCTATCCCTTTTCCTACTGAGATTTGGATCAGTGATTGTCCCAGTCTGAGGCAGTTGGATTCTGCTTAAAAGAGGTAGAGAGAGAGACCCCCCCCTCAGAGCTCAGAAGCAGGCTGTAGGATTTTGAGCATCACTTTTGTGCTGAGTGTTTCAAGTAGCAGAAACCTGATCCCAGTTTCTTCTGAGGCACTGCAATGAATTTAGGCTCTTCTCTCAGATTTCCCCTTCATTATTTACTTGAGGCTTGGACCTGCCCTGAACACAGTCCACAGCTTGATCTTAGCTAGGGACAAGGTGGGTGAAGTTTTGTAGACCAGGAGAGACATTCCTGCTTGCCACACATCTGGGAAATCAGGTGCTTTGGAGGGGAAGGAGAGGTTAGATTCCCTGAGGTCTCTACATTTCAGAACAAACATCTGCCTCAAGTATGACCTAAACCTCTGTCAGATACACTTGTGAAGTGTGTCTGATTTTGCAGTGTGAGCCCAGCACATCCCTCTGGCAGGAATGGTCATGGACAGAAAGCAGTTCCTGTTCCCCATAACAAACATCTAACTGGCATATTAGGGACAGGATTAGGAGTTTTAAATGGAATTGATTCAGAAATACTGATGAATAGACTGGCCACTGCAGCAGGTAGCCTAACAAAATTGAAGCAGCCTTTATAGTAATCTCTATTGGCATTAGGAACTAGCCAGTGGCAGATTTCAAAAGTACTGCCAAAGTAAGGAAGTATGAAAAGGCCGGGGACCAAGACCACAAGTTAATAGTAGAAGCACTTAGTACAGTTCAAGATAATGTGTCTTTAGCTTTCAGTTGTATACAAGCACAGTTATGGGTGCAGGCAACAGCAGCTCTGATCATACAGGAAGGGAGTGAAGGTAATTTTCCAGCTGAAATTCAGAAAATTGTGTGGGATAATGCAATTCATTTTGAAAGGAAGTTTCAATCCTGGTGGACTATGGTGAATTTCACCTATGATCCTGTTTCTAATGTGGCCACTGCCTTTGTGCTTACCATACATAATGCCACTGTTTATGTTATCCATCCCATCGTTGCCCTAGGGTTAAACCACGAAAAAACAATATCCTTCAGAACATAGAGTGTGGGCACAAAAGATGAATGAAAAGTGGCAGACAGTAAACTTAGAATCCTGCATTACTAGAGAACAGATGGGACTCATTTGTGAAAGCAATACTATTAATGCTCAGGATGTGTGTTTGGACACTGAACAGAGTATTTGTCACTTTGAAATGCATCCAGTCACTGACCAGAAAACTGTGCTCGTATATACTAGAAAAGGGTGTATATGTCTGAGAGCTGCCTGTGCTCCTGTGCTGCAGTAAAAATTGATAGCAATGGTTTTATTCTGTCTAGTAGAAATCATTCTAATTTCTGTATTTGTAATTTTGTTAAGATTATTTGGTGTGATTTTTCGTACTTGGCCCCAGTGACATCCCACCAGCTGATTAAAGCTAACTACACGATGTATCACAGACTACCACCTACTCCTATTGGGATGAACCCTACATTAGTGAAACAATTAATTAAGCACCAATGCCTATTGGAGATCTTAAAGGAAATCCAAGAAAGTAGAAAGAAAACCTTAATTACTGTCCAACACGATACAAAGGAGATAACCAGAGTTCTACAAAGAATAAAACAAAATATGGATCATCACTGGTGGGATGCGATCTTTGGGTGGTCACCAACTGCAAATGGAATCTTTAATAAGTTGTGCCACCCCATTGTAGTTTTACTAATATTAGTTGGGATAAGCTTAGGATTATCTATTATATTGTTAATTTGGGACTGGAGAATACACCAACAAATAGCTGTATTAACCTATTTATCAAACGTACATGGTGGAGCATTAAAAGACACTTATTGTCATGAGAGTTTTCATTAGGTGAAAGAATTTACTTATTTCCTAGGAAAGGGGGGAATGAGACAGAGTAGAGATCCATTCTGAATTAGGTGAAGTGTCTAAGAGAGGTGAAAAATCTGTGAGGCCAAAGCTGAAGGAAAAGTCAGATGCTGGAGACAGCAAGACGACAGAGAAAGAAAAACAGAAATGACCACAAGGTCAATTTGCCCCCAACCTAAGAATTCCTTTGATAAAGGAGAACTGGCGATAAATGTCACGCGGAATGAATATGTATGAACTTATTGTGAAACTGTATGCATATGCATTTGGAAAGGGGATAAAAGGAGACCTGAAGTCTTCAGGGGTACGCATGTCTTTTGGGGAGGCTTGCGTCCGGCGCGCGTCGTAATAAAGGCATACCGGGCTTTACAACTTTTATAAAGTTGTGAGGTTTCTTCTTTTCTCCGCAAAACACATGTCAACTCCCAAGTGTTATGAACAAAATTCGGGTAATATTTTTTTTGTGAGAAAAAGTTGCAAAAAGGCAGCCAGACCACGGGTAGCTGCTGAAGTTCTTCGTGTTTTGTTATTGTAATCACGAGTCGTTGTGGCTAATCGCTCCTTTTGTATCAGCAGAGCCTCGCCCGAGGCTAAGTTGTACCTTTCCCAGAAGGGTGGGAACCTTCCCGAACATTAGAAGAGACCTGAGAAGGTGAGGGGGGCTATGCAAAGTGACTCCAAGACCACAATGAAGCATGGGTCCCCCGCTGTACGGAGAAAACCCCAAAACAACGAGCCACCTAAGAATTGAGAGACTGGAGTGATGTCTGGACGTGAGGAGCCGAATGCTGAGCCTGCAGAGATGCGGAACACCTTCGGACCCTCTCGCCCTGACCAAGAGAGACGACCCCGGCGGTGAGACCAGGCCGACTGAGTGGGAGGGGCAACATCTGACGGGGAATCACGCCCTAAAGGCTCCCACGAGGACTGGATTCCCCCAGCTCTGCCCCTTGTGGACAGAGCTGCGCATATCCTCCTCCTCTGAGTTGCCCGGGAAGACGACGGAGACTGCAGACCCGTCGAGCCACCCAATCCTGAGCTGATCACTTTTAATAAAGGCATTAAAAAGGAGAAGAAGTCTCCTGGCCCTTTGTTTATTTCACCAAGGATACACTATATTCTTGTCATAATATAAAGTTAATAATGAAGACCAGAAACTTTAAACATGGGTTTTGCATCCTGGACATGAAAAGCACAAATGGGTAAGAACATGAATAATATTGCCCACCAAGGTGGGCACCAGCATTCCCCAAACACAGCTGACACACAGTCACTTTGCACATACCCAACTGATATGCATTGATACAGCATTACGTTTCCTAAATTACAGGTTTTCCTGTGTTCTCAGTTGCTGAATACTCAACCTGACAATCACATGCAGGCACAAAAGATTATGTGAGAGAACAGAAAAACAGAATAGACAGCAAAATGTATCTGAAATGTACCAAATAGTAGCATCAATTGCCCATTCCCCGGGGAGATCTGAACTGTTTTCTGTGCAAAGGCTGTTAAATAGATAATTATTTATTGGGAAGTTACTGTAGCATCGTTAGAAACATTCCACACAAGCTGACTAGGTACACCACAATGTCTATTTACCAGAAGAGAAACTGCATCCACATAATCAAATACTGGGATAAAACCTAGTAGTTTCAGCAGGAAGAGTGAAGGGTTAAGCAAGGCAAACCATCCCTGCCTTAGGCATGGAAGCTCTGAGGACTCCCTTGCAAACCAGACAAGCTCCAGTGAAGCCAGAGAGGGAAGCACCTGCTTCAGCACCTCTGCATCAAAAACCCACTCAGCAACACAATGAATTCACACTCAGCACTGCGCAGATCTGTATAAAAACAGGCTCCCACTTCTTTCACAGACTGACCGACCAAAAGGGATACAGTAGAAACTGATATTCAATATGATCATTTTAACATTCAAAATTACTACACAACTGAATGAATACAGACAGATCTGCAGCACATCACAGCAATTGCTCTGGTTTAATTCTTGATGGATATAGTCAATTCCCATCTTCCACAGGGCTGTAGAGACCAAGACACCTCTCTGAACTCCCACTACTGCATCATCCTGGCTCAGCTGCTAGTCATGCATCAGAAAATGGATTGAATACACCACTTCAGAAGGCTGAGTCTATACCTTCTGAAAATACAAGACTCCAGTTGGAACCACCAGTTCTTGGCTTGCAACTCCCTCCAGGAAACTGGAGGAAGCAATATATCTGCTCTCATATGTGATTATTATAGAACATGTTTGCAAAGCTGCTAACATACACCAGCTGTTTGGTAAAGTGTGATATTCTAATAACATACTCTGAGGCACTTGTATGGTTTATGTGGAGATATTGTATTTACTCTGAAACATAAAATACATCCATTTTACTGGAAACTTTCAAATCATTTTTCATACAAACTCTAGATTAGAACTGAACTGATGACAGTTTTAAACATGAAAAGTAAACAAAAAAGGGGGGAGAGTTTGAATTTACAGAAACAGATAATGATGAAAAATAATACAGTAAAATAATACAGTAATAAATGACTTTTTGGGTCAACCTGAAGCATAATTTTTGATCCAAAATACAATGCTTCCTTTAAAATTATTTAATCCTTAAAAACATGTTTTCTTTAGGGATAAAAAAATACAGATAAAAGCTCCAAAATATTTTGAAAGGAAAGAGGACAGATCTAATTTTGAAAATGCTGAAATAAGACACTGCAGCATCTGGGGAAATCATCTTTCTTTTTCAGTCAAAATTACTGGCAGCAATCATCCTTGAAAATGCACATATTTCTGATCTCTGTCTACCTCTTGCTTCTCAGCAAATTCATGACTTGTCAAGAAAGACATTTCCAAGCTTTATTCATAAAGACGGAGGTAATTATCACTTTCTCAGCCTATGTAAGAGCGAATGTGTTGCTAATCAAGCCGCTGGGAATTAGAGGAGATACAAAGCAGTTTGCACAACTCTCACAATTATTCTGGTGAATTGTAAGTTATATTAGAGCCAATAAAATATATTAGAACCACTTTCAAGTAGTAGTAATATAATCCCTCCCCAAAACTAAATGGAACGAGAAATCACACACGACATGAGAACTGTCAAAGAGAAAATGCAACAAAACACCTTTCTTCACCCACAGACAAAAGGGCCATATCCTGCAATCCCATTACAAATCTGGCAGCATGCTATCCTAACTGATACTAATGCAGATGACCTGGCAGGGTGAGTGCTGGTTTAGTTTAGTTATTTCATGTCTGTTTTCAAGCAATCCAACCTCATCCATTTAAATGCCATAGTTGGCTAAGTTGGTATTTTCCAATGTCTGTAGTTATACCCAGATGACTAATTGAAAATGACTGTTACTAATATGTGCACCAGAGGCATTGCTGTCTATAAATGTCAAGTATTGGTGATGCCCAATAAAACAAGCTACAAGCACTTAATGCTGTGTAGAATAGGTTGATTAATACTCTCAGAGAGTATTTTATACCCAACAAGGAATTTGTCAACTCGGAAGGGTGCAAAAGTGCTACTGTTATATGCATGAAAACATAATTTTGCTTCTGTCAATTCATGACTGCTACAACTGAAAGCTGATTTTTCAACTAAGATAAAACACATTCCATTTTAAAAATACGTTTATAAAGCACGCATATAGCCTTTTCTTTTCACTGGGTTTGAGCTTATTACAGTATTTTGGCATTCTTATTAGGCATTAGTCCTGTTCAGAAATTTACACATGGTAGATGGCTCTGCATTGATAATGGAAAGCCAGGTAACTCATACAGGATTCTGAGACTCCCACGTTGACCCAGGTACACTGGGAAAAATCATTCCACTGCTGTTCAAATAACACTGAGATTCCTCTAATGGTCTTTGCCTTTGTTCCATCTATTTGTGGATACTAAGAGGTCAAGGAAACAATTTTGCACCCAGGAATGCATGCATTGTACTGGGGTACATGACTCAGTACATGTACTGAGTACTTTTATTTTCTGATACAGGACATTTGGGCTTGTCCTCTCTTGATATTACAGTACATCAATACAATCTAGCTCAGTCAAAATTGTACCTGTCTAATCATAACTAATCAGTCCAACACTTTAAAGAAATTAAAGAACAATGAGGTACAAAAAGCTTTGAGAAAACTCAGTTTCCTTTTCCACTGAAATATCTCTCCATCTACCAAAACCATAAAACTCCACAGGTAATATTTTCAAATAAACTAGTTGAGCAGCTTAATAATTCAGCACTGTACTTAAACATACCAAGCCAATGAGATTTAAGCAAGTCTGTAAAGTTCAGTTGTGTGCACTTAAATGCTATCCTGACTTGGAGTGGGTTGTCTCAATCCAGTACCTAAATATTAACTGTAATACATTACAGGGAAAATCTTGCAAAAACTTTATACAGAAATACTGCTATGCTTCATTATGCAAATTTACATAGTCAGGAATGCCTTGCAGGGACTCTTAAATTGGCAAGGACACAATTTCCATTATACCCTATCACAGACAGCTGAATGTTGGCAGATAAATTTCCACACATTTAAGATGAAGAAAAACAACAACAAACTTTTGAGACCTGCAGTTTCCATCTGCCACATTCTATAAAGACAAATGCTAGTGAAAACCACATTTGTTTGTATTGTACCACAAAATATGAAATATCAGCAATGAGATTCAAGACAGCTTGAAGGATAGATTCAGTGTTGATGCTGTATACCTACATGAAAACTTCATCATGGCTTTTAGGTCTCCAGATTCCCATAATGTAACCCTAAAAATCCTTGCTCTGTGCCACCAGCCTCTGAAGGCATGTACTTCTCCACAGAGAGAGCAAACCACAATTTCCATGTAAATTAAGGTCCCATAATACCCGAAAAAGCAGTTTCTGTATCTTGTTTTTTACAGGATGAAGCAGCTGGAAGCATTTCATTGTTACTCAGAAACTTTAGGTTACCCTCTGCCCAAATAAGTCTATCATCCTCGAGATTATTCTGAGGTTTTTTGTTTTGGTGGGGTTTTTTTTTTGGTGTTTTTTATTTGTTTGATTGCTTGGGTTTTTTATTTTGTTTTTCTTTGATTTTTGTTTGTTTGTTTTTTGGATTTTCTCTTTTGGGGTTTTGTTGGGTTGTTTTTTTTTTGGCCTGGAAGTGTAATTAAATCACATCTTAAAGAATTTTAATAAGACCATTTGTCATTGGGATAAACTACCTAATAAAGGGAATGTGACCCACTGTTCAGGTGGCCTTTCAGAAGGATAAAAATTTGGTTTTATCTGCAATCTCTTTCATGTGGAAAAGTGAAATATTTCCAGAAGGAGAAGTCAAAATGACCCTTGCCCTGGAAGTCAAAGTTCCTGTAAGATGCAAGGGTACAATTTCTCTTCTGCTTTCTCTCATCTTCGTCCAAAACTTTGTCAGTACAAATTCTATCTCTGTGTACCATGACAAGAAAAAGAGCACATATTTAATGCAACCATTGCAGTGGTGTGACTCAGGGACCTCTTTTGTCATGTGCAGGTAGAAGGTATAGGTTTGAATTCTTCAGAATTAAAGAGTGGAACCTAAGTCCCAAATACTGACAAAATGGTAAACCACACAGGGGGCACCCAGATTTTTAAAGAAAAGAGTGGCTTCTTCCACTCTCTGTCTCTCTTGAGTTTGTTAGGAAAGGGTACAAATGGGCATGCACCTTCAGAAGAGAAATGTACAGGCTGGGGAGTTGGCCTGGAAAACTCAGTCTTTCTGCGGACTCAAGAGACCCCCAGCTCACCACACTCTCAGAATTACCTGCTGGCTAATTCAGGCTACATACAAGTGGTGTGCCAGCAACACACAAGCTCTTGCTGACATCTTTGTCCAGCTGGGCTCTCACCTCATGATGGCCAATTCTCAAGAACACTGCATAGGGAACATGGGCATCTAGCAGGAGGTCTGTGAGTTCAGGATCATAGTAGAGATGCATCTACTTTCTCAGCATCAAGGTGCAGATCTAGCCAAATGACAAAATTAACATTTTCAAGACTACTGTTGGTACTTATGCCTCTACATCTCAGTGAACCCTGTTATATTTCACCTGCTGGCTTTCCCAAAATTCTTGTTAAAAAAATTTATTGCTTAAGGTAATTTTCCCTATAATTTGTCATACTTGATTGAGTAGTTCCTTCAGAGACTTTTTAAAGAGTCTGAATATTTTTGTTCAGAAATATTAGATGTAGAACTGCTAAAACAGTATCAGCTACATTTCTAAATCTTACAGATGCTATGGATTTCTAAAATTACATTTACTAGTCCAAATTATTTTATATACAGGTAAAAGATGCCTTAAGTTGTTCCCTCAAGTACATCCTTATTTTCATAACAGGCAAATACCTAAAGGCTATTAAAATGAATGCATTAATTAAACATACTATGGAATACAGAAAGAGTTTCATCACTGACATTTTATTCAGCACTTGAGTTTCCAGAGTGTTGCACTAAAAAAGACTTAGAGACAGAGCAAAGGCTCAAAGGCCTATTGCTTTTGCAAACAACCTTCCTCTCTGGAAGCCAAACTTTATAGAAGTCTGAATCACCAGGAAAATTACAAAGATTCTTATACATTACTTGAAAATAAAATAGATAATGAAATCACAACAGTGTTAAAGAAGAGGACAGGCCAAAGTGCCTTTTGTGTTGTTGTTATTTTGTATTCTCTGAACCATTAATCTCAAATTAAAGCAAGACGAAATCTGAGGTACAACATGTCCTAGCCTCCTAAAGTTCTGCAGAGGAAATGCAAATGTGAAATTGGAGCTCTTTTGAGAAGGTTTTGAAAACCTGAATTGATAAAACCTACACTAAAAATGCTACTATTTGTTTCAAAGGGGATTTGGTTCAACAAAGTAGGAAAAACTAAAAACAGAGTATTTGCAAGTTGAAGGATGACTTGCAGAAGCTCCTAACTGCAAACTGCATACTTTTGCCAAATCTTGCTATGATCTATGAGAATGTAAGATCCTGAAGATGTCATAGTGCCTGACCTACTGCAGTTGAAATGGATATACACACTTAAATGTGGGGAGGGGATTTGTAAGGGCTAAAAAATAAGACAGTTGCTATATGTCAAAAGTTGGTCTAATGCTCAGCAACTGCTTCTGCAACAGCAGCTCCAAGTATAATGGGAGTCACCAAGTAAGTTTTTCAAGGTTCTTTCACTGTAGTTTGATTCTCTTGAGGCTGTTTTTGCTCATAACAAGTTTCATATCTCTCAGAATGTGCAAAAAGACAAAGCATTAGATATATTTATGCCATATGTACTTTCCTGTATACATATAAATCTATATCCATCCAAATGTCTCACCTATTAATATATATTGCTTACTGTCTTAATACCTGCGTAAATATGGTACAGAGTTTTTTAACAAATACCAAAGATGGTTATAGTAATGTGCAAGCACAATGCTGCAAAGCTACCAAAAAGACAAAAGCAGAATGCATAATGAAGTGCTGCTTCTTCCTGCCAGTAATTACATTTGCATAAGAGCAACTCCAACCACTATCATTTATCATTTCTAGGGATAGAAATCTATGACTGTATGTTACATATTCTATCTAATTAAGAAAACTATTGCAGCACTAGAAATGTTTGTTTAGCATATACAATATACTTGAAAAGTTTTCAAGAAATAGAGAAAACATGCAGATACATCTCTTGCAGTACTTCATAATCTACCAAGCACCTTAAGTTTGAAAGGTAATAACAATGCAACTGGCTGCCAGCCTAATCTCCCTAATGACCTGCATTTCACAGTTGTTAACACAGTTATCAGAGTCACACTATCACAGAATTCTAACTAAATGAAGTGGGAACAACAGCAAAATGCTTCTCAATCCTCATTTTAATGTGATTTTTTCCAACGAGTTCTGCTATTTCTATTAAGATGCAAGCTGTAGCAGTATTTTCACTGGGGTGCAATTTTTCAAATACTTATGCAGATGCTTGGAGAACAAACCCCTACAAGACTAATTAATGTGCACAGAATTCAGATAAAATTATTCATATATAAATAAGTTTTGAAAGAATTAACACACGCAAACATACTGGATGGCTCAGGCTAATACACAGAAGATAATTAAAACATAGACTTATGAAGTGAAACCCATTAACAACAGAATATGATCTTGTTTGAAATCTTTCATCTCAATCTTTGAAAATTTTCCTCATCCCAAGGAATTTAGCTTCTTACTAAGGCTGGGAATAATTTAACCTCCAATTAGAACTTCACCTGAATGCCTTAGGTACAGCACTCCTCTATCTGTGGCACAGTAAAAATCCCTGTATTAAAAGTGCTACCGAGTAAAATGTCAGAATTTTATACTTCATGGTTAAATAACTTCCTCCAAAATTAGTCCAATACTTAATCTGTGCCCAAACACTACTTCTGTATGTACAGACACAGTAAGTACTTGTAATTTTTTTTAAGTCCTTGCAAATTTGTGTGTCACAGAAATACAGAAGGTCTTCCAATGTTAACACTTAAGTTAAGCTCCAGCCTGGAAGAAAGACCGAACCACTTAGTACTTCACCTACTGTACTGTTTATTCTGAAGCTAAAGCTGACTAGGGCATAAAATGAGTTTTTCAAGGTTCCTTCATAGCCCTTGAGACTCATTCTACATTTAACAACTTTTAAAACCCTCATGATGCTCAGAAACACACAACAGTTTATTTCATGGAAACCTGTATCAAATTGCACTTGTATCCAGCTTAATATTTATCCTTTACCCTTGGTGCCTACACCAAACAATTGTGAGAGGCCATGAAAAACTCTCATGGTAACTTGCCAGTCATCTTTCAGCCAAAATTCTATGATTCTCTCTCCACCTCTAAAAACTACCTCTTTTTAAGGTAACAAAAGAAAGGTCACTCTAACCTCCAAATAAAATACACAAGCATCCATTAATATGACATACTTCCCGTCTTTCAGATTTCATACAAATATGATTGATGTTTCCCACTGTGTATAATTCCTTGTGGAATCCTATTTTTCAACACTGAAAAACAGAATTATTTTAGTGAAAAACTGGTAATTAATCACGATCAACTGTCACAACTGATTTAACTTTAATTCTATGAAAAGCTTTTCTATACAATCCAAGTAAAGATATACATTTTAATGTGCAGGCGAAGAGAGCAATAGCATACTTAATGTACTTTTTTTTCTTTCCACTGAGAAAGTAGATTCCCCAGCTTTAGAATAGTAAACTATTGCTTCATTCTACAAAGTAATTTACAACTCTACATGAAATACAGATATATTTGGCATTATTTTTCAAGTGCTTTCATTTATTGGTATTTCTTTTATGTGAGTCTTATCAGTTTACAGCACAACATTTAAGTGTTTCAATATAAAGAATGCATCTTTGGGAAGAACCAAAGTTTTCCATATCAGTATTCCATATCAGATATTCACCATATCAGTTTTCCATCACCATAGAATGCATCAGACCTTATTAAAAAACTGAGCTTCCTTCAAAACTGGGGGGAAAAAAGAGCTTTGTGCCTTAGAAGGACTTGGCTGCACATTCTTAATACATTTCAGAAAAAAAGATGATTGGACAAACTGAGAGAAGTCCTTGTAGCACTACAACAAAGTGACTGGTACAAAAAGCAGAGAGAACTGCAGGAGAACTCTATCTATTCAGCTGGTACAGCTGCCTATATTCACACCAATGGTGAAACTACTAACATGGTGTAATTTAATGCAGTGCGTCTTTTGTATCATCCTAATTTATAGTTATATCCCTTTTCATAGCCATCCTTAACAAGATTATTAAGGCAATTTGTTAGTTGTCATCACTATACTTTCAACTCTTGCCTTAAGTACACTATATAATTCACAATGCTAGCATGTGGTAGGAATCATGCATTGATCAGAGAGCTAGAACCAGCAAATAAATGAAATCCACAGTTAAAAGTTTTGGGGTCACATAATAAAAACTGCATAAATCCCCCAGGAAATGAAAACTATTATCAATTACTTGATTGCTTCATAGAATCATCCACTTTTACCAAAACTGGAACAAAAGCCCTGAAAGTCCATACCACTACTTAATGATGCATTTAGTAAACTAACACTGCATTAGCAGTTTGAAATGTTGCATGTTTGGGAATAGTTGAATGACTTCAGGTCTATCCTCGGCCTCAGAAAAGATGTAACTGAATATGCCATTCTCCTGATTGATATATGCCTCCATAGATGGAACTCTGAAATTTCTATACATAGCATGAATTATTCAACATGTGTGTGAAAATGGCATTATTTTACACTGGGTGACGTGTGGATATTGAATGGTTATTTCCAACTGCAGCAAGACTTCAATTTCTGAAACGCTTAATTTATCTTTCACAAATACCTAGTGCAAGACAACAAAGATATCTAGTGAAAAGATGCAACCTGAAGGAGATCAAAACCAAATTCAATGGTAAAGAAGTATTTCAACAGAGACATGTTTCCTAGTAGCTAAACCAAAAACTCACAGTCTGGAGGCACTGATATCTTCTCAGCTAATATCTGTCACTCAGAGTCCCTCTCCTTACAGCTGTTTCTGGAAAGCTCATTTGCTTTCTTACACTTCAGTGTCAGGACCCAGAATCAAGGTCAGGGATTACATTATCTTTCCATGGCTCCCAAAATTTTAAGCAGGAAGTGTGGCCAGGTGACATGAGGCTCTGCTCATCCCCATCAGATTCATCCTCAGAGAGTTTGTTTCCTGTGGTGGTCTAAATCCAGACAGCCCCACAGGCAGAGAAGGGAAATTGAAGCACAGAAGGCTCACACTCAAGTCCTGAGGTGAAATCATAGCACCCTGGCTCAAAAGCAAACTATCACAGACCAGGATAATATTTCCAACCTTACCTTTAGAAGGTTCTAAGAAAAAAAAACATGAAAGCACAAGCATCAAATGATGTTGACCACATCATGAGGTTGTATCACCATCTTTGGCTAATGTCCCTAGACAGAGGATAAAAAGAGACTGAAAACTCACTGACAGCCCATGGGAACTGCTGAGTATAAAGAGGGGACTTTACTGGACCACAGCTGTAAATTATGCTTTCCTTGTATTCTATCCAAGACACAAGGATTCACAGTTTGTGTATGCAAATAGGAGCCACTCCTGCTCCTGAAGTCAGGGTTGTTTTGAAAAGGAGAAAACTACAGGAAAGACACATGAATGCACTGTACAGAACCTGTTATCATTTAACTTCTTTAATGTATAAACACAATTGCCTTAAGGCAAAAATATCAATCACCTTCACACTATAAAAATAGTATCTGATAATTTGAATTATTTTCTGCACAGCAAACTAGGAGACAAAATTCTGGCATCTTATAAAAATCAAATAAAACTCCTATTTTACATTCATTATTGTCAACACATTACTGTAGGGTTTGCAAATCAGTTAAATTTTACTCTGAAGAGACTCTCTCCAGTAACAAAGGAATAGACAACTAAAAAAAAAACCCAACCACAAATTCTTACAAAATTGAATAGAGGTGATCTCAGACACAAGCAGGAAACAAGAAAACACAAATATTTAGTGCTAAGAACTTGAAAAATCTCACCATCTCTCTGCCAAATTACTGCTATGGAAAACAGTGCAGCAGTGAGAGATGTTCGGTAAGCATGATACCACATGACCATGAGGAATTAAAAGTATTTCCAGATAAAACAGAATATTCTTGACCATCCTTGGAGTGAAATACTGTCATCATCCTCTTAATTGTTCCTCATTCAAAATGAAGAACTGTAATTATGTACATTCACAAAGTCTAACCTCCACAATTCTCTCACCATTCTCCACTCAAGAGTGTTTTTAATTTTGTTTATAAATACAAATATCAGTTAAAAATAGACAAAACAAAAAATTGTATTACAGAATATAACAGTGATTAAAATATTTTTAAGGGATCTGCAAAATCAAGTTTGAAAAGAATATACAGTCAACTCAATAGAGCATCAAAGACATGGCTCTCAATCTGACCAAAAGTAAAGTTACCGATTTTTTATAATCTGAGAGTTTCAGGTATTACTTCAGCTAAAATCTTCATGATAACTATGGATAGAGCATCAAAGACATGGCTCTCAATCTGACCAAAAATTAAAATTACCAACTTTTTATAATCTGAGAGTTTAGACTGCAGCCAAAATCTTCATGATAACAGGACAACTATGTACAACTTCAGCGCATAAAGCAATGACTACCAATTCTCAATGGCAGCGCAAAGTACTGCCTTGTGAAAACATTAACAATCCAAAATACAGCTACCTAGAAGTGCTGCAAGATGTTCTGAATAAAACAATATGAAATGGTATAACTGCTAAAGTTTGAATACTGACAGTTTTAAGAGTTCAGTCAGCAAGGCACTTGATTTGTACAGAGTGAAAAATATATTTATATATCTATATAAATACATAGATATAAAAATATTACTCCAGTTAGGTAGCAGCAGTGTGATCTGCCTTTATTTTGTCTGACAGCATCTTCCACTCCTGAGAATATTGTACTACAGCAGTATTTAGATGGTTGCTTGAGAAATGGTTGAAACAAGCCAGCATTTGCTAGAATATAAACTCAGAATTAAATTACAGCCAACATTTCTCAAACTGCAAATATTTTAAACAACTTTATAAAATAGCCAAGTTGTATTACTCACAGATACCTTTAATGTCAGTAAACAGTTTTGAAGCATTATAAGCCATTATTATAACGAAACCTTCTGATTCTTGATCAATGCACCTATGCAGCAACAACTTGTTAAAATACACACTATAAATTTATTATTCCTTTATAAATGACAGCCAGATATAGCTGTGACTTTTAGCAACATGAAATGCTGGAGAACAGAAATATTTAAAGACAAGGGATTTTAAATCCTTAGGGAAAGAACCTGAGGATAAGGTCTTTAGAGGTCCAAGGATCACCTAAAGGATGAAGACTAGTGAGTGCTATACAAAAGCTGGTGCATTTCTCCAGTTAAGCCTATGTGATGAGCCCTCATGTCTACATGATACTGCTTCTGCAGCATTATAGCTGGAAATAATCTAGGGATCATCCAAAGAGTCTGCCAATTAACACCCCTCAAAACTCCAAGCTGTGATTTCTTACCTATCCTGAGTGGGACAGGTTTGACAGAGTTGCAGAAATGCTCTCCCAACATTAACTATCAGGTTGCTGCTCGATCGCCAGTCTAGCACAGCCATGCTGCTCATCAAATACACAGCATCTGTACTTATCTCATGTATAATACAACCATATATATATATATATATTCACACATATAAATACATATAAATGTATCTAAAGCTTCACAATCAGATCCTAGCCAGCTTTTCCTTACTAAAAGGATCTCTTTTTTCTTACATCTGACACCTGGGGCTAGAGCACAGTATGCATTCAGATTTTCAGCATTTGCACCTACAATTTTGGTTCTCCAAACTTCGTTGGAACAGCTACACAGAATGCTTTCAAAACCAAATCTGAAGCAGTAAGATTAGAAACAGAGAAATAGATTTGGATGTGCTCGTTGGCACAGACACCACGAAAGGAGAAGCTGAAGAGAAGGAGGCCAAGAGCAAAACCTGAATGTAATTCATGATTCAAGGAGGTGGTATTAATGAGCAAATGCTTCAGCAATATGCCGAATCCATTAGCAACTTCAAATCAGACAGACAGTCCCCATGGATTCATGTCACAAAACTTACATTTACAGGAAGACTATTCCCCTTTGCAGGAAAGGCTTACCAAGAATAAAACCCCTTGTAATGAAAACCAGCAAAGAGAATAAATTACCAAACATTCTTTGTATTTCAGCTGCTCAGATAAAAATGTATGAGCTTCACGCTCTCTGCATGAGAACATTCCTGGATATCCCAATGACAACCTGATTGCAAACAAGGATGAAGAAGCTTTAATCCAAGCACATTCTCTCTGTTTCGCTTACATAATCTATGTTTGCTGTTCTTCCTACTCAAGACAAAGTTGATCTTGAAATAGGAGGTTTGATTTTGTTCATCTTAGCTCTTAATTAAAATTCAAAAAACCTTAACAGTGAAGACATGTTTCCCCCTCCACATCTGCAGGGTAATAAGAGATCCATGTCATAAAGTATGTAGCAGGTATGTCTTCCAGAAAGCTCTCCTAAGGAAGAAAGTTTAGCTACCATTTTTCAAGCTTTATGATGTTTGTGTAGTGAACAGAATTTTATTCATCTTTTGTTACATGCTGTAAAGCTACTATGTTTTACTTATTTTATATTTACCATCCAAATTGGAAGAATGGTAGTTATCTCTTAGTTCTCATAACTTTAGGTCTCAAAGAATTTGGGACTGACTATTCAAATGTCCTGCAACACTCTTTCTCATGCTGTTTTTTAATACTCTGGAATAACCTATTAAAAATCATCTTTACAGATACAGCAAATGTTAATCTTTTTGCTTACAGATATGCAACAATAGTAATGTGACGGGTTGCAGTGAAAATTACTGTTGTAGATTTATCTTGCTCTTCTATGGAAATTAAAATTTAGAATTATTCCTTCCTACATTGTTCAAATATTTTATTGCAATGATTTGGAACTTGAACTGTTAGCTATAACCTCTGGCTTCAGCAGTAAGATAGCTGCTGTATGTATGTGTCCACATATGTGTGAATATAAACACCTGTATATTTACACAAACACATATATGCTCCATTTTTTATGATTTTTCAGTTGTTTTAGTATTTTCTGTCACGGCGAAAATTAAATGCAGAACAGAAGTTTGCTTTTCTTGATTTCATTTTCAGGCCCCTTGAAAATAGTGCATGGACTGTGGACAGCTCATGGGCCCCTCATTGAATTTTTTTGCTGTCACTGCCCATTACGCTGCCCATTATGTTTTGTCAGAATTATATAGAGATTTTTTTCCTCTGAGTTTGTAAATTGTTCATGATAACTTTGCAAGAGTCACTTGGTGTGTAATCTTCAGCTTTGTAATCAACACTAACCATCTTGAAGTTTGTTTCTGAACACTAATTGCCTACTCTATCCTTCTGCTATTCACCACAATTTCTGACACCTTCAGATATTCTTCTGCCTCCATCTGTAAAGGCACAGGCTTCACATATCACTGCATTTGATGTCTCAAAGATAAGCAGTGTAGATATACAACACATTAGATAGATCTGCTCTTGGATAAGAAACACAATGATTTTAGTTTAAATCATCGTTTTTCCTCTTTCTTTACATTCAATCACAATGAACAACAAATGTTAACAGAATTAAATCAATAAAATTAAATCACATTCTGATTCTCAAACCTGGGCTTATAGTGAAATCTCAACAAAATATCTGGAAATATAACTTTTAACAGCTTAAGAAAACAAGCAGAAAATCACATTAATAAAAAGAATCTGAAAATACTTTCAGCTAACCATTAATCACTCAAATGTCTGAAAATACCATGTTTCAAGCAGGTTACTAAGCTCCACCTCTTCTGGTACCTTTTGGCATGATAAAGATGTCACTGTGGGACAGACTGGGAGACTGGGGTACTTATGGGGAACCAACATAAACACAAGCCAATTGCTCTTTCCAACATCATCCCCCTGCTCTTTTCTTTTTATGGTAACATGGACAGTAGAACTTGCTGTGAAAAGATCACAGGAAATGTCACTTATTTCATTACTCTATGACTAATTACGATTAAATAGTTGGTGGGGGAGCTCATTACAGTAATTTTTTGGCTCCTGCATAATTCCTGAGCAATACGTGAAGGAGAGAAAACTTACTATGCTGTGAATGAGCATCTGAGTAGATGCACAATGGTGCTGAATGCTACCTTCAGTGGGGACACTATGCTGGAAGTGTCAGCTCGGGTCCTAATTGCTTCTAAGGCAGCTGTCCATAATATTTCATCAGGATCAGGACCATATTGCTTAAAATTCTCTACTGAAGATGCCATCAAAGTAACTTCAAAGTTTCCTATACACAGTTGGTATCTCACAGATGTATTTTAAGTCATCTATTATAATATGCTACCCAGGGTATTACTTGAACCCCTGACAAACTGAATAATTGCCTCAGCATGTTGGCCTGGAGCTTTCAAAATGCATTGGATGTGCAGACACAACATGCAAACCCCTTCAAAATGGTCCACATGGCCAATGCCCATTCAAGAAGGTCCAACCTTCCCAACTGTCCAAAGGCAGAAATCAGGAAAACGTTTGGAAGTTTTTTCCCTATTCTCTTGGAAACCATGAAAAAGAAATAGCCTGGATTCAGTACTACCTTTGAGATCTCCTCTACCCAGCTACATATTTGCCAAAGTAAAGGCACTTTTTTTGACAGTCAGGTAAAAAAAAAAAAACATCACCAAAACACACAGTGTACTGTAGCAACACAGCAGGTCTGAAATATGTGTTGAAAGTCAAACTGACTTGTCTAGAACTGTTAATGAACATTTCAATTATGGCTGCACTGAGATCTGAAATCTTTGAGAGAGCTGAAAAGTTCAGTACTGGGCACATCCCAGCCCAACAACTCCAAGTTCTCAGTCTGGATAAATTCTGAGGATGTGAATCTCATGAAAAATAAGGGCAGAGTTTATACTCACATTCCTGCAGGGAGTAAGTGATGAAGATTTTCTGTTACACTGGACAAAGGAGATCTCCACACTGCACTACTGCCACAGATGCAGCAAAAAAGAAGTCAGCCTTACTCCCTGGGGCTACAGCTCCTACCTCAGTGCAGCTGTGAGCCAACACTGAGCAGCTGCTCTTCAATATTACATAGCATATGTGCATGGGAAGTGGCCCTCACAGGGCATCTGCTTTGGTGGCCTTGCCTGAACCATCCTGACAAGGTCCACAACAGCAGCACTGAAGAGGAAACTGCATTCTTCTACAAAGGAACTCAAGCGCTTCCTAAGGCATGATCTACCTTCCACTTGTGCATCAGGACAGGCTCCTGCTGCCTTGGGAGCTCTGGAACACTGAGTAAAAGTGGCCTTTGGGCACATTTATCACTGCATTACACAGCTCCAGGGTGAAAACAGAGACAAAATGTAACTAGACAATCTTCTGGACTGCTGAACTTCCCAAGGAACTCCCCCACCAACCCTGCACTTTCCTATTTTATTTTTTTTTAAGTAGTAAAACAAAAACTTAACTAGAATCCCCATTTTCTCTGTTCCTCCTCATTCTTTGAGGAAACAGCTATTAAATAAAAAGTTTTGATGTCTGTTTATTTTTGAAGAATGTAATTTCTTTTTGCTTTCATGCCTTGTGTAGGTTTTTGGTTTGTTTTTTTTTTTTTTTTTGTCCAGTAAAAAGAACTGTTCATATTAAACATTAGCTCAGGCTGTCAGGTTTTATCTCAATTCCTAACTCCTTTTAGCTCAATGAAACAAAATCTGCACTAAGTTTATGCTCAGGTTCAGCAAAATGAATTCCTGACCCAGAGGTGATATAACAATATCACATTATCTTAGGGTCTACTGTTTTGCGGAGAAAAGAAGAAACCTCACAACTTTATAAAAGTTGTAAAGCTCGGTATGTTTATTCACGGCGCCGGACACATGCGGAGAAAACTCTCCTCAAAAGGCACGCGTACCTCTGAGAACTTCGGATCTCCTTTTATCCCCCTCCCAAATACATATGCATGCAGTTTCACAATTGATTCATACATATTCATTTTTATGGGTTTCTTGTGACTTTTACCACTAGTTCCTTTTTATCAGAAAGAATTCCGAGGTCAGGTATTACAGCGTCCTGAGTGGGTCGCTTGGGGGTGAGAGAGACGGACGAGAATCTTGTTTCTTGATCAGAAGGCTGGATTTATTGATATATGATATATAATAAACTATAACTATACTAATAAGAATAAAGAGAGAAGTTGCAGAGGCTGCTGCTAAGCTAAGAATAGAAAGAAAGAATCTATAACAAAGTTGTGTCCAGGGACTCTGTCCCCAGCTTGCTCCTGTGATTGGCCCTTAATTATAAACATGGGAACATGAACCAATCACAGGTGCATCCTATTGCATTCCACAGCAGCTGATAATCATTGTTTACATTCTTCTTCTGGGGGCCCTTGCTTCCCAGAAGCTACAGAAATCTGAAAGAAAGGATTTCTGTGAAAAAATGTCTGCGACAGTCAGGCTGACTTGCCCTTACAGCTGTCCCTGTCTCTCTCTATCATCTTCTGTCTCTTCCCCTTTATCTCTGTCCTTCGCTGAAGTAACTTCACAGAGCTTAGGCCTTGCAGTCCGGCTAAATAACTACGATTTCTAACCACAGACTCAACTCAAAAATGTACATTTCACCTAAATTAAAATGGATTTCTGTCCTGGAAAATTTTCACTTTGCTTCACTACACAAATTTATGTGTATAAGTGTGTCAGTAAAGGGAAAAAACCATATAAACCCTATCACTGGAAAGCTTAAAATACTTAAAGGTGCCCTCCTTTTGGACTTCTGGGGAGAAGGAATTGATACATCAAAACTTAAGCCTCTTGTCATGGTAGGAAATTCCATCTTTGTCAATCATCACTGTCCTGTGATACAGCAGAGAACAACATGCCTACAGTCTATTTGCAAATCTGCACTGGTCTAAAAGAGGTCACAACACATACTGGATGCCCAGAAAAACAAAACTAAACAAATAACTGAACTAAAAATGGTTAAACTATCGGCCAACCAAAACTAAATGCCATAAACAATTTCTTCTGCCAGACAGAGTTGTCAAATTCTAGTTCACTAAAAGTATAAATGTTTCCTTAAGAGCAGTATGGATTTAAACTGTACTTTATTGGTGACATTTACCAAAGTACTATGGTAATGCAGTCATTGTAATAGCTGGTATTTCCTTGCTTAACATCTTCCTCTATTCTCTGCTGAGAAGCTAAGGCAGAATAAACCTGTTAAACGTGACACTATTTCCAGTAACACATTTTCCCCCACAAAACTATGTCTAGTGTTTGTCTTTTTATAATCAGTCCAATCTGAAGCAATTTTTCTGCCCCAATACACTTTCAGGGAAGTCTTCTTTTCTAATAACAGCATAATTCCCAACAGCATTAATAAAAACTTCAAGGGATAAGATTGAAGTTGCAGTGGAGACTTACATAATACTTTTCATTTTTCTGTAATAACAACATTCTGGGCCAAAGCTTTCATTAACTTTTGCCCAAAGTCTTAAAAGGTTCTGAAATATTACAAGAGTGCTGCTTTAAAGCAAATGCCCAAAAGAAGAATGGAGGCATAAAGGATGAGTATCTTGAGAAATTCATACACTTGCAAGATGCCAACAGGACTCGGCCTGCAGTTTCTGAAATATCAGAACTGTGTGTCCAGCAGGACCAGGGTAGTGACTGTCCACTGTACTCAGCACTGGTGAGGCCACAGCTTGAATCCTGTGCTCAGTTCTGGGCCCCTCACTGCAGCACAGACCCTGAGGCTCTGGAGTGTGTCCAGAGAAGGACAATGGAGCAGGTGAAGGCTCTGGAGCACAAGTCTGATGAGGAGAGTCTGAGGGAGCTGCAGGTGTTTAGCCTGGAGGAAAGAGGCTCAGGCCTCATTGCTCGCTCCAATTACCTGAAAGTACACAGGTAGGGTTGGTCTCTTCTCCAAGGAAAAAGTGATGGAATAGGAGGAAATGGCCACAAGTTGTGCTGGGAGAGACTTAAATTGGATAAGACAAAAAATTCCTTCATGGAAAAGGTTGTCAAGCACTGGAACAAGCTGTACTGGGATATGCTATTGAAAAGAAGTCTAGGTGTGCAATTTAGGGCCATGTTTTAATGGTGGACTTGGCAGTGCTCGGTCAATGGTTGGACTCAATGATCTTAGAGGTCTTTTTCAATCT
Source organism: Melozone crissalis (assembly GCF_028551555.1). Classification (NCBI taxonomy): domain Eukaryota; kingdom Metazoa; phylum Chordata; class Aves; order Passeriformes; family Passerellidae; genus Melozone; species Melozone crissalis. The sequence goes on from NW_026535827.1 coordinate 1,958,565, forward strand.
AAATGATCCGAAATGATTCTGTGAGGGTGAGGGAATGACATGGTGGTTGTGGTAACACTGAGGTAAATCAGTTTTGATGCAGAAGGTTCCATTAATTTAGATAATAAATAAATTTTAAAATTTTAATTTTCTTTTCCTCTTGAGGAGAAAAAAGATCATGTTATGAACCACTCTCTTTTTGCTTGCAACTGGCTAAAACTTGGCCCTTTGTGATATTCTCCAACCAGGGCAGTCCTCCCTGCGTGCCCAGCTAAGCAGCCATCTCCCCAGGCCAGTAGAACTCCTGCAGGGAATGTAGATACTAGAGAAGAAATGAGATTATCCTTGCTGATTTACTGACAGCTGCTTGCAGAGGTGCTGTAACCTGTGCTGACACAGACAGACTTCTTGCAGAGGTGCTGTAACCTGTGCTGACACAGACAGACTTGCCTTCTTAGGGGCCATGCCCAGAGCAGGACCTTCCCATGGCAGAAGTACATCAGCAGCTGCACAATATGAAATGCAGATGGGGCACTACTAAGCAGAGCCATGCTGGGAGCCAGATTAAGCTGCAGAAATCTGCCTCAGAAGGCAGGTATGCTCTCACCCTATTGCACAGTGTTCCTCAGATTCAACAGAATATTATATAGAGCTCATGAGAGAGTGAATCTGTTCTTCACACAAGGAACCAGAGCCCACTTCCACCTGGAGCCTCAGCCTGCAATATATTGCCAAGACATCTAGGTAGTACTACACATTCTAGAAGAAAACATTTCCCATGTTTTCCATATGTATATATCAGATATCAGAGCAACCACATCAGATAGCAGCTGGTAAATCTGATAGATAAAAGATAACTAATGGCCACTTCCATCTCTTGATATGACTTTGGCTTTCTCTTCACACCCTACAGGTGCCTGCATGCAATTATATCTGCTTATCTAAGCTAAAAAATTTCTCTGCAGAACTCCAGCCATACACACACCCTCAGACCATAAGGGCTGCAGCAGTGCTCCTACTTTAACTAGTACATGCTAGATTTGGAAAGTATTTTTATGTGTTTCTTTTTTGTCAAAGCATCACATAGATTGGTTAGTATGCTGCTGTGCTTCAGATCATCCTGAATAATTAATAAAGAGTTTGCCAGTTCTTGAATATATTAGTGGTGAAGAAATATTGCTTGAACTTCTGAACTGTGATTGGCTTGCTCTAGAAGACAAAATCCTTTCTCCTTTCATTACTTCTTACAACAGTAAGTTCAAAGAATTCTTTTGAACAAAAAGACAATATTGCGAACTAATAATGCTCATTAAATATAAAAAATCTGCCTCTTTTGTTCTTCACATACTCAGTGCTGGAAAGCCTAAATACCAATTATAGAAGGAACATCTTAACAAAAATTCATCTCTCTCCTTCTCCTTCAGCAATCATAATGCAGGCACTTACAATTTCAAAGCAATCCCAAAACAATCCTGGCCAAAGGCATTCTTAAGTGCAAATAAAAAAGTCAAAACTGGTGATAAATCTGGAAGTGAAGAAGTCATGCAGGGTCTTCTCTGCAATCTCACAGTCTTTGCCAACTTCTGTAACTGTTCCTAACCAGCAATGAACAAAAGGGAGTAGGAGGATAGGGTTATCCCCAAGACCACCATGGACCCACTGAGTGACACAAAACAGGTCGTGGCTACTCTTTGCCTTCGTTTCCTTATCTGACAAACAAAATATTTTTTTTTAAAACAAAACAAAACAAAAAAATTCCAAGTAGTACTAAGGAATGCTTTTGTTCTGGTTGTTTTTAAAATTGTATTCACTACATCACAAGCACTAAGAGCAATATCTTCCCTCGCTAACAGAGGTCCACAGCTCTCCCCTGTGGACTCTCTCCTGTCTTCTCATGAAGTCCCCACTAATGCCTGAGGAAGGGCTGCAACTCTGGAGGTGGCCCTGAAGTTCCAACATGCTAGTGGAAAACAAATTTTCCAGATTTTGCTACTACTTTTTATTCTTTCACTGTAGTTTGTTTACTAAATCAGAAGAAGCATAGAAGTCACGTTCAGAAATAAAATGCAAAAAACTTGGAAATATGGACAAATTGGATAAACAAGTGTTAAGTATGAAAAACTTCAAAGTGTATTCCTGAAACCCCAACCACATGCACAAAGCCAACAAATCCCTACTGACTGACTATTTATTGAACTTACCAGACACAAGTTTTCTGAACCTTCAGAAATAATTTTAGAAAGACAGGGAACCAATATTTAAACATTATAGGACATTTAAATGTCCCCAGAGACATTGTGATTTGTGATTTTTACTTCATTCAAAGCAAGCTGTTGACTCAGTTCTAGTAGTTAAATTTGTATTTTTATAAGCAATTTATTGGCAAAAAGAGACCACATAATCAGAGTTACTATTAAAATAAGTCAAAGGCTGGTAACCAGGGATGAGTCTCTGAAACACTAGCAAGTTTGTAATAAGATACCATATAGCCTCAATGTCAAGTCTCCAACACTGGATTTTAATTCCATTCTTTAAAAAAGAAATTCTGGCTTTGTGCATGTTGTAGTTGCTTGTGCGCAAGGCAGAGTACAGCCTACGTTCAGCTACATTCAGAATTCATCCTTTGATGCTTTAGGCCCCAATCCAATTTTTAGATAACTGATCATCTTGTAAAATGGAGCGCAGTACCTTGCCTTTAAAGCTTGCTTTATCTCGCTGTATTGGAAACACACTGGGAGAATAAAAATATATGTCTGCAGTAGGTATCTGTACGCACAGTAGGTGATAAATTATCCTGAAGATAGGCTATAAAGCTTTGATGGGTGAGAGGCATTCCACTCAGCTCCTCACGCTCTGCCCTGTGTAACAACAGCTGACATCTTTATCAGAGTGCTCCTATTCTGTTTCCATTGTAATAAAATTCAGAATAACTTCACTGATCTGTGTATGTGCAAAACTGCATTCCTGACTCTAATGAAGAGACCCATTTCTGTGAGCAACTTTATACTACAGACACAGCTTCCTAAAAGTGCTGTTCTTCCAGCTAATAAAGGGAAAAAACAAATGTGTCCATACATCAATTAGCCACAGCCAAGGCATTGTAATGCACTACTTGAAAGGCAATTTTTAAACTATAAAGTGGTTAATTTACCTGTCAACCTGACCAGCCTACACATTTCAGCAACTTTTCACTATATATATATGCTATATATGTATATTGCTCACTGTTTTACTTAACATAATAACTGTAAATTTTATTTAGCATACATATGCAATGTAAGGGATTACCACAGGCTCTTTGGTATGCACAGCATACTGTTCAATGCCCAAGGTCTTATATGAATAAACTGGGGGGGGGGGGGAACCCTAGTGTTTCTCCACTGCACAAAAAAATAATCCTACAATACAAGAAGCTGCATGAAGTGCAGATTTGTGGTTGCTTTTACAACCACAAATGTAGCCTTTCCTTATATTTACTTGGTCCAAACGTAAGCTACCATTCTCTCTGAGCCCAGTACTTCTCATAGTGAAAACTATAAAACAGCTACTGCTTCAGATTCTTAATGTAACTTTTGGCTTAATGTGCTCTTTGGGATAGAAAGGGGATAAAAAATTAAAATAATATATAAAAATTACAAGATTCTCTTCTCAGTGAAAATTTTAGTACCTAGTATGGTAAGAAGATACCTTTTATCTTTTCAGAACCTTTTAACTACTTCCAACATTGCTTAAAATGTGTATACATACACATAGAGATTCAACTATGTATAGATAATCACAATAAAGAGATCGACCCAGCAATAGTTCAGCTCAAAAGTAAAAGCATGAAAGATTCATTAATGAAAGGAATCAGGTAATTACAGCACAAACTCCCATCCACAATGAACATTTGAATAGCTATTAAAAAATGTGTAATGGAAAAATAGCATAGAAACAACAGACTTGTGTAAAAACAACACATTGGTGTAAAAACTAGAATTTTTTTTGTTGTTGTGGTTCTTAACTGGACAGACTAGATCTAAATTCAAATCATGTCTCCACAGCTATGAGAAGAGTCTCACATAGCATCATTCTTGCAAATTGCATCATCAAATAACACAATACTTTTCTCTCATGGTTGCTTGTTAATGGACACAAACATTAAGCTTCGTCTGACCTTGGTAATGTACAATTTCATTACCGAAAATATACTGACCTCCAAAATAAAGACTCACAAAACTGAAGTGTAATATGCATTACGGGACCTAATCTCATAGTCTTCTAAATTTCCTGCATGAATAATTATTTTGCACTTCTTGTTTGTCACATCTTTTGCTTTAAGAGGGGTGATTGGTATAGTGGAAATACAGAAGAAGACTTCTGTACAGCAGCTGCAGCAGCCACAGTAGCCCTCGGACCCACAGAGGCAATATGGCACAAAAGGAGTGCATGGGCAGGGGCAGCAGTGAAGCAGGACTGAGGGGCAGGGGGCTGGACTGGAAGATGTTTGAAGATCCTTTCCAACCCAAACCATTCTATGATTCTATAATTGTGCCTGTCTCATATGAATGGTGTAAATTTGAAGGCAGAGGACAAAGAAGAAGGCTAATGCTCCCATCTGAAGATGACCATGGAGGTGAGGTCAAGAGAGGCTTACCTCTGTAAGGTAAGGTTATCTGTATAGTAGAAGTAAGGCTCTACTCACAGCTATGGGAAGGAGTGGGTCACTGACTGGGTTTTGGAGAGCATTCCCACTACTGTATGATATCTTTGCCTTGAAATTAGCTCACAACACTTGAAGATACTCCCACCAGAGTTTTTTTCAATTACACAATAAGTACATGCAACAATGCAAAGAAACACAAAAATAAACTCTCCTTTTTGCTTTGAAAGGTTAAGGTGAAGTACAAGAAGAGGGGAGTACAATTGTTATAAAATATTGCCTGAACACCTCTCTACTGGAAAGAATTACTTTTAGAGAGTCTTCAGTTGCCCAGATGAGGCATTTCTGTTTGCATCCCTATCTGAAAGAACAGAAAATGAAGCTACAAGCTTACTTTGTCAAGATAGGCATGAAAAATGACACAACACACACAAAACAGATATTTCCACATTTTGATGCATAGTTAGCTGCACATCTTTTATTAAAAACACAAGACACTAATCTAGTGTGCAACACACTTGTATCTTTGCACCACAGTAGGGCCTGAAAGACAGTAAAGAAATTTTGGGGAACTGCACAAAGCTACAGGATTAGTGCAGAAGGAAAAGACCCTAGCAGAGACAGGCTGGGGGCAAGTACTAAAGCAAGGAAAACTTCTTTTGGAGCAAAGGAACTCAGTGAATGCAGAAAACCTCCATGACTAGCAGGTTAGAAGGAAAGGAGATATTCCAGCTGATACAGCAGCAGGAGATTGCCAGCTGTTGGCAAGAATCCTCTCCACAGTAATAATGTGAAGGCCCATCCCTGATCTCAGCTAGGCTGTGTTGAGCACTCCATAACTGTTTTCTGAGATGCAAATGCCAAGGCCAAAAAATCCAGAGAATTAGATAAAAAACCAAAGGTTTCACTCAAAACAGTGAAAATTCAGGAACCTATCAATTAGGACAGCAACATCAGTCCAGTGTGCATATGGCTTACAGGAGGATATATGAACATACCTCTAGACTGTCTTTTTCTTTATCAACCAGAGACAAGCATAAGGCACACTAACGCAAAAAAATCAATAGTATCATGCCAGTTCCTATTGGGAGGGAGTGGGAGGAGCAAAGAGTCTCAATGGTAGTTAAGATTATTTCAGAGGAGAAAAAAAGCACTAGCCACTAGTTCCATTGAATGATGGAAGCATGAAATAATTAAGATGGCTATGATGTATTAGATTATTGATTATTCACAGGGCAACTGTATTTAAGTGGAACAACAATTCTCATCAGTGAATAACTAAATTAGTGCCCAGATCTGTCTGATAAAGACATCAGCAGACAAAAAGGTTGCTCTGCTCACACCAGAAAAAGAGAATACACTGACTTTCAACCTGATAAACATGTAATAGAGCTACCAAAATAGAAACATTTTACACAAACGAGAAAAACAGGCATTACCCGGCACAGATTTGAAAGAGAAGCAAATCTACTGAGAAGATGATTAATAAATATTTAAGTTTCTATGTTTTGAACAACGTGACCCCACTGAGCAATCCAAATAAAAGGAAAATGCTTTTATAAGTTTGATTGCAGTATTTCTCTCTTTTCCTATTATTGATCTCATTGTATTAGCATGCTACCTTTTCATGCTTCTGCAAAATAAAACCCTCATTGATTTTGAGCTATCCTGACTAATAATCAAAGATAGCTGATAAAAATAGTTTCATTCGCACATGGACGTATATCCAGCTGCACAGTAACAGCCATTAAATATTTCACAGCACCCAAGATAAAAAATAGAAGCTTCTTATTTGCAGACACATAACGCTATTACAATGTTGGACGTTTCCATCAAAACATCAAGCTAAAATCCCAAAACAGCCCTTTTTACACAGAGAGGGAAAAAATTACCAAACATAACAGATTTAAAAAAAAAAGTTATTTTTAGAAAATAAGGTATGTTCATTTCTGAACAGTGAAGGTGCATTAGGTAGGTTTTCACATATCTATCTGCGTTAACAATCACACAGGACTCAGGGTAGTATTTTAAAGTTCCAAGTGATAAAATGAGAGACTGCAAAGATTTACAGTAAGATAAAATGCATACTGCTGTAGCAGGCAAATTAACTTCCAAAGTGTGAAATGAGAGTGCAGCCCGAAAAAACACACGCTGCTATCCCTACTTCATCACATCCAACAGCCTTTGGCATGTAAAGCACAGGTAAAAATAGCTCACAAAGGACATGAAACAACAGAAATTCGTCCTGGATACAGGTCCAGGACAGCAGTGTCAGTTGTTCCCAGTAAGGCAGAGCGTGCACTGACCGAGGAGGGATGCCTCTCAGCAGTTAGCACAAATACAAAATGACAACACCCCACAATAACTTTAGCACTTCACTTGGGGAAAAAAATCCTCCTTCTAGCAATAAGAAAAAAAAAAAAAAAAAAAAAAAAAGAGAAAAGAAAAAGAGAAAAAAACCCCGGGATTATCTTCCTAGCAGAACCACAGCCTGGGACATGTAGGAATGTTAATTGAAAGAGCTCCTACACCCTCCTGTATCAGGAGTTCTTTGTTGCCTGACAGTACATTGGAAGGACGGTCATATTTAAAAGTAAAAAAATCAGGCTGTGTCTCTGGAAGGGCGCAATGGAGCCCCTGGTTGAGTAAGAAGGAAAGCACGTTACCTTTAGCAAGTCTCCTCAGGATCTGACAGCAGCATTTAAAAGAGACAGCTATCATTCTGGCTGCCTGCCTCCCCTGGCAAAGCACGCTCGGGGCTCTGCTTGGGTGAATGCAGCAGCAGCCTGTGAATTCCTCCTCCCGCACATACCAGGCAAAAGGTAGCCCCGGTGGGGAGTGACAAAGCTTATTTCCTCTTGGCTGATGCAGAGATCAGCTCCGTGTCATCTGGCAAAGCTGTGTCATTCACTACTAGCGCCGTCACCACCACCTGCATGAGGAGATGCAGGCTTGGAAAGCCATATTTCTTTACAAGCTAGAAAGCATCTAGCTGCACACACAGAGGCGGATATTAGAGGGACACATCCCCCAGCCTCTCGCATTCCCTGACCCTGCAGGGAGTGATGGTTGCTGTGCCAGGCAAAGGGCCCCACATTTCAACAAGACATGGTGATTTTTCTCCTCCTTCCTCGTATCTATCCTTTCCCTTAGTGTTTCCTCGGAATAAAAAGGGCAAAAACACCAGGAATCCTACTTCTGGGAGAGAAGGAGCCCATTTCAAATGGAAATATTCTAATCAAAGCACATTAAAGATTTAATCCTACTGATCTATAAGGAAGAAAAAAGAAAAAGCCTGATTTGACAACCAGGAAAGCTTTTTGACAATTGTAGACAAGTATATTACAGCTGGTGAAGCACAGACCACAGGGGGAGGGAGAGAGTGGAGGGAATTGATGGATTGCTCTGTGGGCAGGACCACCAAGCATTTGATCACACCAAAATAAAATTATGCTGAATAGAAAACACACAGTGAATCGAGTTTTCTGCCTTCACTAAAGGGTGAAGAGAGCAGATTTTAGAGCAGCTGAATTGGCCAAATATTGCACCATTTGTAAGATTTCTTCAGATCACAGGGAGTTTTATGCCCTCTCAAGTCGATTCAAACAGCAAATTAATCTGCTTTTAGAATTCATTAATCTGCATTTAGAATTCATTCAGAAAATTATGAAGTAGAGCATACCACTTAAACAAGAGTTCCATACCACCTTTATGGGCAAAACTCATATCCATTCTAAAATCCAAGCAAGGAAACCAAAATATTCCATATAGAGTTTTTCCCATCAAATCTATGCATAAACCTCAAGTCCCGCACCAGATACTCTCCTTTAAGACAAGAAAGAATTACTTCTTTCTCAAGATTTATGCTTCTCTTGAAAGATATATTTAAAACTGTCTTCATATATTTTGTCTTACTCACATGCTTTGATTAAAAAATTGCTTAGTTTCTCTTCTACCATCTTTTATCCATCACTGTATTTAATGTTATGGTCCAGTGTCATGATGCACTGGTCTTCTACCAGCAGCTACAGGAAGCCAGGAGGAAGCATGGACAGCTCTCACACTCTGCGCTATTCCTCTCTCCCTGCCTGCTCTTCACTGCATCAGCAGCTCTGTGCTTCCCACAGTCCAGCTCCAACTACTATTACTACTGTTTTTCTTATTTTTGTTTTATTGGTTAGAGCAACAGCCATATTTCCAAGGGTCACTCCATCAGCACCATTGCAATTGCCTAGACAGAGCTGGTGAAAATTGATTTTATTTCATTGTCATTAAAACCAGATAGGGGTAATATTGAAGTGAAGGGGAGAAGCGACCATCCGATGATGCATCAAACTCCGATTTATTGATCAATCAGCCACTTTATATAACAGTGTTAATTAACTTCATGCATATTGCAAAATCCAAGCTCACGATAGGTTAACAGAGAAAACTCTAACCCCTCCTTTTGTTTTCAATACCTGTGGTTTGTTATTGAATCCAAGATTTATTTTCTCACCCTGTTATGAAAGTTCTCAAGGCCTCCATGTTATTGAAGACAGGTTTGAGAACTTAGCTGTTTACAGAAACAGGCTGTGAGAATTTGCTCCTCACAGTTGCCTTTTAAGCCATTTCTGAGCAAAATTCTCCAACAATTCCCGCTTTTTTCTTTTTGTTTTTGCACAAGGAGGTTAGTATGCCAGGTTTTCTCTATCATCCTACCGACCATATTTTGGATACAACTACAAAAACAAGGTAAAATAAGTAAAAGCATTTAAAAGCACACTCAGTATCTCTATAAGGTTCCCCAGCCACCGTCCGAGCAATGGCTTTTACCCCAAAGGGTTAAAACCACCCTCAGCTGAGCCATGATGTCCGGCCTTATCAGGCATTGCAGGTGGTAATTGGACTAAGAAAAGAAGGCTGTTAGCTGTTTTCATTCATGCGAACCCGGAGAGGAGGCGAACAGCTAGGGCTAATAATGCTGGAATCGACCCCAGTGTCCAACAAGCCTGAAAATGATCCTTTCTGTCCTTGAAATTCCACTTCCACCCTTTTCTTGGGTTTCTCAGAAATGTTCAAAGTCAGTAAGGTAAGTCCTCCGGTGGATTCAAAACCATTTCCCCCCTCTCTTGTCCTTTTACAGTCTGTAATCCCTTAGTCATTTGGCTCACGTGACACCAGCTGAGCGATTCTCAGTCCTTTGTTAATTTGGAGTGGTGAAAAAGTAGTATGCATTTAAAGCACTTAAAATATTTAAACTTAGCAGACTTATTTGCAAATCATGTAAAATCACTTAAATCTAATAAAACTTTAACAAAATCAACCGACCTTAAACTCTACACAACTTAAACCCAATATAATTCAAACTTAACAGAATCTAACTTAACTTAAACTTAATAACACTTAGACTTAACTATTACAGCGTCCTGAGTGGGTCGCTGCTGGTGAGAGAGAGACGAGAATCTTGTTTCTTGATCAGAAGGCTGGATTTATTGATATATGATATATAATACATTATAACTATGCTAAATAAGAACAAAGAGAGAAGTTGCAGAGGCTGCTCAAGCTAAGAATAGACAAGAAAGAATCTAAAACAAAGTTGTGTCCAAGGACTCAGTCCCTAGCTTGCACCCGTGATTGGCCTCCAATTATAAACATGGGAACATGAGCCAATCAAGGTGCCCCTGTTGCATTCCACAGCATCTGATAATAATTGCTTACGTTCTCTTCTGAGGCCTCTGCCTTCCAGAAGACACAGAAATCTGAAAGAAAGGATTTCTGTGGAAAAATGTCTGCGACACTTAACAGGAGTTAATTTTAACAGAACTTAACTGGCTTCAAATCCTACATAACTTAAACCTAAATATAATTTAAACTTAACAGACCTCGAACTTAACAGAAAATAAACTTAACAAACTTAACCTTAATAGTATTTAACATTTAACGGCACTTAATAGATAATTTAACTTAAACTACTTAATAACAGATAAAACTTACTATAGAAATAATATATAGCATTTACTATAACTTACTTTCAGGCCTGATTCTAAAATATTAAGCTGAAATAACTTTCTTCACGTGTTTGCTATAGCATTTCTATACCAAAAAGCACACTCACAACATCTCACTCATACAATCATTCCAACACATCCTAACATTTTTAAATTTTTCAAAACACAACTTTAGAGTCTGATGTTCCACCGACTGAGCCATCCGGGCTTCTGATGTTAAAGTCCCTGCTAATACAGGTGATTCCAACAGCATAACCAATGCCGAGCCAAATCGGCCGAAATTTGACTCCCACATTCATTCACGCTGATTTCTGTTTCACAGTCTGTGCTAGGAAAAACAAAAGGTCTTTCTAACTTAGGTGAGAAACATCCCGACAGCAATAGTCCTTGGTGTCGCTTGTTTATTTTTACTGGTTTCTTAATTGCAGTAGGAATCTTTTGTTGACAAGTGTCACAATTAATACGGCTGTTAGGTCTCACACTGAAGCGCTCCCACTGTAAAAGCTCTCTGGTCCCGCAGCGCTTGTGTCGGAGCGGGCGAACTCCCCCCGCGCTGGGCTCTTTGTTTACTCGCCGGCAGGCTGACTCCGCTGCAGACACCGCTGCACCCGTGGCTCCCCCCGCGGCAGCGTCGGTCGCTCCCCCCGCGGCGGCGGCTCCGCTCCCCCCGCCACTGCCTCCGCTACCGCCGCTACAGCGCAGCATTTCAGGCGGTCGCTCGCCGCGGCTGCTCCGCATGGCGGAGCGCCAGTGCCGAGTTCGGAGTAGCACAGCCCCGCAAGCGCCACGAGCTGCGGCCGCTGTCTTGCACTCAGAGACATAGTGAAAAAGTGCACCGTACATCACTCGCCATGGCTTGCTTAGCTTCTTGGCAGTTTTATCACTCTCTAAAGCAGCCTCCCACAATAAATCACCGAATTCACGCCATACCGTTAACTCGTAAACCATACGGAAAACCCCTTTACCGTAGCCGTAAGTCCAAGGTCCTGTTAAATCCTTTTGCCAATCTATCCCCTTAATTTGCCTTTTTTGCAAGAAAGTAATAAAGAGTTCATATGCGGCTTGCCTTTCCATACCTATATATCGTAAGCGCGCACTTTGCAGCTCCTCAAGGTCTCGGCCGCACATTTCGGCCAGGCCTGTCTTTACGGACGCCCAGGGCATGGCGCGTCTCGGCGGGTTTTCCTCCGCTTTTTTTTTCTCCGCGCTTCTTTGCCGTTCCGGCTGCTTTTTCGATCTTCAGAACCCGACCCGTTCTTCACTTCCCGTGGTGTTCGCTATCACGTCGGGGTCACCATTTATTGAAGTGAAGGGGAGAAGCGACCATCCGATGATGCATCAAACTCCGATTTATTGATCAATCAGCCACTTTATATAACAGTGTTAATTAACTTCATGCATATTGCAAAATCCAAGCTCACGATAGGTTAACAGAGAAAACTCTAACCCCTCCTTTTGTTTTCAATACCTGTGGTTTGTTATTGAATCCAAGATTTATTTTCTCACCCTGTTATGAAAGTTCTCAAGGCCTCCATGTTATTGAAGACAGGTTTGAGAACTTAGCTGTTTACAGAAACAGGCTGTGAGAATTTGCTCCTCACAGTTGCCTTTTAAGCCATTTCTGAGCAAAATTCTCCAACAGGGTAATCGAGTCATCTGTTCACCAACCCTGTTATTGCTTCTTGTAGCTGCTCCTGTACCAGAGAGCCATAAAACCCAGCCAATGGAACAGCAGATGCACCTGAAGGTGTGAACTGATGGCTCCATCCTTATAACCACAGACCTCTGGCCAAGGATGGACCAGGCATACAAGGAGGGGTGAAACCAGTGGATGAAGGTAGATGTTTACATCAGTGTAATTCAGCAGTTCAGAAAGAAAACAAAATCCTTTGAGTATTAGGCAGAGGAAAGGGGAGAGGAGTTGTGTGTTCTTGTTCTCCCATAAAGTGGCTCTCTCTCTCTGCCAATATGCTTTTAGACAAAAAAATTTGCCACCACCCTTTCTTGCCACCTCCTGCTCAGGTAACAGGACTTCACACCAATAAATACCACCCCATACCTGCTTTATTTTCTCCCTGCTCCCCTGGAAAATCTGTTCCAGAAACCAAAGGCTATGGCTCAGCACACAGGCCCTGTTCACAGCTCTTTCAGGTTTGAGATGCCAAAGCTGCCTGAACTTGCTGCTCTCCTTCTGCAGATTAGCATCCAGAATCTTTTTTACAGCCTTTTCGTCTGCCAGATGCCTGTCCTCAATGCCATCAACCTTGCTGGACCCAGGCAGACCAGTCTGAACACTTGCCCTTAATTCATGGGCAACCAGAAGATACTGCCAAGAATGATAGTTTGGCTGCCCTAACATTTGTTCTTTGATCCTTCCCAGTCAGCTGTGGGGTCAGCACTGTCTACTCCAGGCAGTAAGGTCTCCAGTCCCACCTCTCTGGATATGGACCTTGGAACCATCGGCCAGCATCAGGGCCGGGTGAGCCTGCAGTGTTCCTTCTGCCCTTCAAAAGAAGATGATTTTGGTGAGCAGGTCTCAAATCAAGAGTCCACTTTTGTGCAATTTTAATCAATACAATCATGGAAGACTTCTGCTGGGCAAAAAATGGCAAGAGGTTGTAGCTACACCATGAGGAAGAACTTCTTGCTTGCCTCTGTGATCTGACTTCATGACTTACCCTGGTTCAGCTCCTTTGACAGAGGGCACAAAACAGAGGACACTTACAGAGCTAGGAGGCTGCAAAAGACAGACTTCAGACACTGGAGAAAAATCAAGCCTTTGGGTAAGGAAATGCTGAGTCCCAACAGGATTAAGCAGAAATGTGTAAAACTGTAATAATTGTACAGAAACTGTGATGATATATATGCAAAATCAGCAGCAGACTTGGTCAGACAAAGCTTTACTAACAGTGAAAGGATACATGCATTCCTTGATCCAAAAGCTTATTGTATTGTTTACGACTTCTAGATTATGGTATGTATGTTAAACAGCCTCTGAAGCACTGTAATAGTCACTTTCAACCAAGTCAATAGGATAATTTTTTGCTTTTGTTTCTTCAGACAATTTTTCTGTCCTTGCCAAGGGATGTTGTGTACAGATTTGAATTTCTCAAAAAGGTTTCAGAAGACAAAGAATCCATACTTCAAATACAACATGGAACATAATGATCTATTATATGTACTGCATATTTTTTCCTAATTTTTGCTAGGTCTACAAAAGATCCACTTTTTGGAACAATTTCTAAAATATTCACTCATGACAGACATGGTTTTATCACCTTCTTTCAGGACAACAATCATGAGAATTAACAGAACTGTTCTTGTCCAAAGTCCAACTCCTAATGTTAATTTAACTATACCTCATATATTAATACGTATATATTTTTACCACAATAAGTATTTTGTGATTTTTAAATGTTTCAACATTTCAAAGACAGCCATCATTTGCTGAAGTGTCATTCATTCAACTCTGCAGCTGGAATTAACTGGTTTCAGGAGGAAAAGTGGGGGAGGAGGTAAAACCAAAAAGGTATCTAACATCAGGAGATCAAAAACCCTCAGACATACTAAAAAATTATTTATAGTCTATATAACACAGCTTAAACTCTTAGTGATTATCTTTCTTCCTTATTAATTAATTCAGCTACATATTTAGTCGCAATTTTCTCTGGACTCATCTGTAAAAATCTTTTTTCATTGCAATCCTGGGCAGTAGCATGAATTTGTATCACTTTTATTGCTGCATTCACTCCTTTTTTCAGGAGTCTGAAAGATTATTTATAAATCTAGAATATATATAACACACAAATACTTTATCAACTGAATTTTTATTCATAAGTACTCAGTAGAAGGTCACTAGATGAAAGAAGCTTATATTTGCATGCAATAAGACAGGCAGTGTAATATATGTATCCTATTTAACACAAACTTCTGATTAATCTTATCAGATCACATTAGCTTAAATAAATGAATCAAAAGATTTTACTATCTATTACACTTTTCTGTAGGATAAAAAAAAAGTAATGAAATTTCTCTAAATTAAATTGAAGATTACAATCTTTATACAGGGTGGCATTTAGATACAATGCGGAAATTTCTGTAAAGAACCAGTATTCAACAGAGTACAAATTCTGCAAAATATGAAATTGTCTTTGGGGGGGAAAAAAAGAGTTTTCAAAAAATGAACTTCTTATGCAGAGTACACACCCTTCTGTTTATCAGGAATATATACACCTGGAAGGCAACCTAGGTATAATTCCACTCATGCTGCATCAAACATTTCCTTTCATACAGTGACTGAACAACACCTTAAAATCAGTTCCACGCCATCCCCTCTTTCACTTGTCAGAGGATTTGTCCACATGAGCTCCTATAACTGGTTTTGGATGTCACGTGCTCCTGTTTTAAGTTTGTGTGTGGCCACACAGAAGCAGATGCACCACAGAGAACTCACTTGGTCACAGCAGTGCTCACCACAGAGCCAGACCTCTAAAGAAAGCCAGCCCATGGGGTTCAGTGAGGGCAGAGATGTAGTCAAACAACAGTATCAGTCAAACATGAAAGCAATGAGAAAGCAATGCAGATATCGAGTGCTTCATGAGTCAGGAAGACACAGTGATATCTGCTGGATCTACCTGCATAAGAAAATTGAAATGAAATATTATGAAATCTGAACACATAAAGATTTTGTACAAGTCAGTATTTCGTTTCATCATTTTACAAGTTACTGCTGGCATCTACCACATTAGTCAAATTGAAAGTCAGATTTTTAAGGAACAAAGAAACTTAATTTAGCTCTGAAAATAACAAATTGCTATATGGATACCTTTAAAACATTTCCATTATAGTATTTGATACAAATTGTAACAATATGAGGAATGCCTATCTGAACAAAATTTTTTCAGGCTCAGTCAGTCCAGCATTTTGCAATGAATACTGCTCTATTATGAAGATTCCCCTTCACTACAGGGAGAAGGAATAAAAAGGCAAGTGAAATAAAGACATCCTGTTATTCCCCAGTGCTCAGATTATCAAAAAAGATAACTTGTCAGCTTTGCATAATTTGGAGGATCTTTTAAATTTACATTTTTATTAAATCAACTACAACAGCTATTTCCTAGCTTTATAACCACCTCTGCAACACTGATGGGTTATTTCACGCAGGCATTGCAGCAGAATGCTTTACAGGTCATTAAGAGTCATAAAAGCTGCTCTGGCTTCAGAAGATCCTCACTGGAGAGCATGGCAGGTACGAGATACAGCATGTTGCAAAGCAAGGACATGTGTGTGTTGAAAGTGGTTAACAGAAGACAAGAATACATCTGTTCATGATGATGATAAGTTGATGCCAAAACACTGCTGCATAGCACCATACACGTATTTTAGCTTCATTGCCTAGGAAGAGATTAGGAAAAACAATTTTGGGGCCTTTTAAGTTAAAAACCCCAAAAATCTTCTTTTATTGGCTCTAAGCAATGTTAACCTTTTTGAATCAGTAGGTATTAAATAAGTGGTGATAAAATCAGTCAATATTTCCACATCCTGGGATGGCTTTTTGCTGAAGTGTTTTACTACACAGCAGATTCACATTTTAATTTACTTTTTTAAAAGTCTGATTTAACAATATATTTTTTAAAATTTATAATGAAGTATTAAAAGAGAGAGAATACATACCTCTTTTCCACATGAAAATAATTCTCCACTGAACATTACCCTTTAGCACAACCTAAGGTACAGCATTGCCTACATTACCCTTTACAAGAATCCCATACCAGAGCTTTACAAAAAAATCTTTATGTTACCAGTCCGTTTCAATTGCTGGCAAAAATTAAACTTGTCCTTTTCAGTGAAATTGTGTTGATATACAAAGGTTAAGAGATCTTTCTTACTAGAAAAAGAGCTTAAAAAACCTTTGAGTACAACTTTGACTTTTAACTTCATTTCAGCTACTCACAAACACACTAGTAGCTTTTTCCACTGTTTCTTAGCCACAAATATTTGCTTAAAAATAATTACAGTTTAAAAGATTTGGAAAATATGAAGATGCCATATACACTCTGAAAATTAGAAACTTCAGTAGAACAAGTACGTTGTAGTGTCTCAAAGGTAACTTCAAGTATAGTCACAACTAATTGAGATTTGTTTCAGAAGAATCTTTCCAAGATTTTCACTTTTTAATACAATACTGGTGATTTTTCCCATTCAGTTGTGTATGGTTCAGTGATCATTCATTTCCCTTCTTTATGTTTTTGTATGGCATGCTTAAATTAAATATTATGATTCATTTATTGTGGAAAATGTATGTCTTTTTCTACTTTCATCATAATACACAGTTTTGTTTTTTTGGTTTTTTTTCCTCAAAGCAGATGAGTTTTTTTGGTCTTTCTTAGAAATGTCATGAGCTGTTAAGGGAATTATATCACTCAATTATTTAACTGTTTCTCATAGTCAGTATATTCAAACTGAGCAAAAATGCTAAAAAATAGCAGAGAAAATTGATGTATATGAGAATTTTTAAATTGACTAATAAATTTAGTAGCTAACCTCTTTAAACAGACTGGTTTTGTAAACCGTGGGTTACATTTTAAAAAATTGGCAGGAGATATATCTTAAGAGCTGCATTTTTTTGTTGTTGTTGTTGACTTTCAGGATCTTTCCTATTGTCTTTGCCAAATTCTCATTTATTTCCTGTGATTCTGATAGTGCAGCCTGGCTAATGGTTAGAAGTTTTCCACCCAAGCTTTCCCCTGTTAACTCAGCAAGCCAGAATGTTGACTTTTCATTCTTTCCATCAGAGTGAAATTTTCCCAGCACCTTCCTTGTGTTATCCTCCCATAGGGAAGCAGCAGTATCTCTGGGAGTCCCTTGGCTCCCCTGTGTTTGAAGTTTTTGTTGCCTGTACAAGTTTCAGGCACTGGCACATCCTCTGGGAATTAAACATCTTTTTTTATGGTGGGTACTTTGAATGGTACAACACCAAAAGACCCATACAAGGCAATGATTTTCATATAGCAAAAGATAAATTCTAAAATTTAAAGGGTGATTAGTTGTAGTACTTTGTTTAGTTTTGTAAGGACCTTGGACACTGCAAGCAGCAAGTTGTTCAGGATCACTTTTATACTGATAGGTTTGTCATTTAAGGGAGAGAAACATTTAAATTTGACACTTATATGTTGTATTTCTACTTGGGTGGACTGAGTGTGTCTTTATCACAGTGCTGTAATGAATGGGATGCAGGTGTTTTTCTGTCTATTCCCTATAACAGTGCTCAGAAATAGCAGCCAGAATGTACACGTATAGAAAAATACAGTACTGATATACTGCAATTGTCCTCTAACTAGTAAAAAAGCTTTTTTTTTTTACAAGGGTTATGGAATTCCCACTGCAATCAAAAAGAATAATTTGAATGCAGAATTACGAAGGCTTAAAATGGTACTTTGTTCTTGGAATCAGGCTGCATTGTATATTCTCACTGTGAGAGTGATTTTGCATCTGTTCTGGGAGCAGAGCACCAATTTACTGAAATGGGAGTTTGCCATGTGGAACAGCTGCAGACAGAGGACCTTGGATGAGCAAAAAACTCTTATCCCACTTGGTCAGGTTTGAAGGGTGTTAGTAGATGATATTCTTGGGGAGTTGTGCACTTCTTCTTGTGCGTGCATTTCTAAGGATAAATATGCTAATTATAAAGGGACAGAAAGAGAGAGTTGGTAGCAATAAATAAATATTTGAATTACACCTTGGGCTTTTTCTGTATCCTTATGGCCCAAACTCCATGGTGGTGTTGTTGGAGGGTTGGCACGTGCCCATCTCCTGCCTCTGGCTGTCAGGGGTCCCGTTGGCACTGGGGTGTTGTAGGGCTCTGGCTCTGGCCCATTCCTGTCCTGTGGGGCTCCTGCTTTGACCCCACAGCTGTGGGGAGTGGGACCAAGGTGCACCCTTGGCCAAGGGCAGGGGGGATGCTGTGTTGCAGGAGGCCACTGGGAACACAGGAGATCAGAAGGAGCCCTGATCATGGATCTTCCATTCCTGTTCACCTACAGAGGAGTGTCCTGAAGTCACACCAATTTAATTTTTTTTAAATTTAAATTCTTTTTATTCTAAATTTAATTCAAATTCTGTAATTCAATTTTTGATTCAAACTTCTGCATTTTACTCACTCTCTCTTGGTGAAAAATTGCCTGGGATGTAAACTGGCAAGAGTTCTCCTGCATGGTTAGGTAACAAACAGGATCCACTGGATGTTTTGTGCTATTTTGAAGCTGTGACTTCAGTGTTTATTTTTGTGAATGGTTTAACATGAGCTTGTTTTAAGGTCATCGGCAGGGAAACTTCATATTTAGCTTTTCCATATGCTTAAAATTTTTCAATGTTGCCACCTTGAGAATTTCAGCTGAATGGTGAGGGTGCTTTAATTTGTAATTTACACCAAAAAAATCAAGTACACAGTCAACTCTGACACATCAGTGTTTAATGGAGCATTATGTAATCCACGCTTTAAAAAGACCTGTTCAAGTTTTCTTTGTACAATTTTATTTAAAATACCCCATTGTTGTGGTGTGTTTTTAAGTTTCTCAGTTTGCTCCCCCATTTTATGTATGTTCCCCCTTTGTTCTCTATAAATGGTTCCTCCCTTCCCAGTTTTCCCGCCACTATTGCCCTGACAGTTGAGTTACTATGGTTACCCCTGCCCCCTTTTAGTTGTCAATCTCCCAAGTTACATAACTGCTCCTCCCTTATCCCACCATATAAGTAAAGTTTTTCTCCTCCCTGGGCCCAGTCAATCACCCCCCACTCCTCCCTGCTTTCTAGAACATTCTTCTCTCTGGGGGTTGTGGTTGGCTGGCGTCCCGGGGCCCCTCCTTTGTTCTATGTTTATTGGATAAGTTCTTGTGTCAGTTTTCTTATGTACCTCCCCACATGTTCCCCGATTGGTTAGCTGGGCTTCCCTCCCTTCTCCACCCCTTCCCTTTAAAACTCTGTCTCCCCCCATGTTCGGCGCCATTTGCTGTGGGTTTGTCCATCTGTTGGTTGCCCTTTGCTGCCTGTGGACTCTTCAATAAACTGACGTTTCACCCCCAGCAAGTGGTCGCCTCCTCACTCGTCTCGTCCTGCGTGAACCCAAGTCCGCAATCCAGCCCAGCCCGAGGCCACGACGCCAAGGGGGGCTGGCTTCTGATGCGTAGGGGCGTCGGCCTTCTTACCCCTTCTGCTAGCCGGATTTAGGGCCGCGTACGCCCTCGCGCACCCCATCTCAAGTCATTCTGGGTTGGGGTTATTTTTTTTGAGTTTGGCTTGTGGGGTTGTGGGTTTTGGGCTCTTTTTGTCACTCCTTCTACATATTTTTTTTCCTTTTTAGTCCCTGCATTTTCTTTAGATAACACATTTAAGACTGGAAAACACTGCTTGAGTAAGTGGCTAAAACTTTTGAGGGGAGAAGAGGATTGTACTTTTAAATTGCTCCTCTGGAAGAAGCCATTAAGAGAATTGTGTGTGCAAAGGAAGTCTTGGCATTGGCGATGAACTCTGATGTACTCTTTAGAGATTTGAGTAGTTGGACGAGATATACCTTTCTTCCTGTCCTTCATCTCTCCTTCAAGCAGTAGAAAGCCTGAGTAAGTTTTGTCAGTGGGAATGAAAGAATAGACTCACAAATGTACAGTACACAAAACATAATTTCCAGTTGACCAAATTACAACAGGTCATACATCTGAAGTGTGCTACTGTGGTTACAATCCCAGTTTTCAGATTTCATTGGACAGTCTGTTTTTGATGCATACATGCTGTTCTGGTGAATTCTGAGTTTGGTGATCTTGCTCGTATTTATGCATAAATTTTCCATTTTTACATTTAGTTGATTAAAAAAATTATACCAGTTTTCTCAGCTTTGTTTAAAATCTGTCATGAGAGCAGAAGGATTGAATCCCCATTTAATGAAAATCTAGTTTGGATAAATGTTTATATACTGTCAGGTTTTATTGTGAGTCTTCTGCATAATAGTAACTGTAATCCAGGCATAGCCCTTGCTGTCAGTAAAAGCAGGAGAAAGGGATCAGACAGATGGGACTTCAGAACAGCTCTGAGCTTGGCATATGATACGTGCACTTAACCATTAGTTAAAAATCTAAAAAAACTAAGAATATAATTTCCCTGATTTAGTTACATAGCTTGTTTTCTAGGCTTTGGCAGTCTGACCTGGGTGTTTTAAAATACCAGCTACTCCATTTTGTGTGTTCCCCCATCTTGTATTATGCTGACACTTTTCAAGAATGCGAGCCCAGGAAATAATTGACTATTGAATAGCATTCAATACATTAAAAATCTCACTCATGTCATAATATTCCAACCATAGTCTCATCAAAATAATCCATTGTATAAAGATGACAGTGTAACATACAGCTACAGACTTTTAAAGGAGAAAGAGGGCTGTGCTTGGAATCTAGGATATTTTCCATGTTAAGGGCAATCAGCAGAGCTCCTGTTATGAAAATTATTGTCTTATGAGCATTGCTGTAGCACATACCTAAATTATATTTGTGTTGTTGCATGCACCATTTTCTGGGATGCCTTTGCCTTTACTTTCATATTTACTTTGGAAAGCCTGAAGCAAAATGAAAATACAAAGTTAGGTATCTAAAGGCTGTTTTTAAGGAACTCTTTAGTAACTTTAATATAGATCCCCATTGTGTTATTAGTCCATCAACTGTTTATTCAGCAGTGCTCTCACAGGCTGTGGTTGCTTTCAGCACTGTGATTGCTTCTTTAGCTGAAATGGAATGGCCAGTGTGCTTAAGTGTTGTGCCTGGTTCATCCCTTTCAAAACTCAACCTGTGAGAAGTCAGGAAGCTGCAATTCCTGAGAAGTCTGGTACAGGGAGTGCATTCCCAGGGTAGCATCAGCTTGCCCACGTTCATTTACTCCAGGTAGCACCCATAATAAATTAAAACATTTACTGCCTTAAGTAATACTAATATCCTCTACAATGTGATTATTTCTGTCTTTTTTTATTGGTGACCATCATGTTTTTCTTGTATCATTTTAGATATTTCTTCTCCTTCAAAAAACAAGCAAATAAAAACCCCCAAACAGAGACCAAACCAGAACACACTCCCCAAACCCAAAGCATTTCTGCGCGCTCCCTTTCAAGCTCCTGCCCCCTGAAATAACAGGAAGAAGTTTTTGGTTTTGTTGTCACATACCTGATTTCTTGTTTTAAACCTTTTTAGATATGAACTCTGAAGAAAAATGGTTCATAAACCTCAAGGTGAAATGGTGTAAAGTCCAAGGTATCTGTAGGACTCTTACTTGTTACCTAGGTATTCTCGCTCTTTTCATATTATCCAGTTTTATATAATTTTTATCATTTGGTTTGAATTTTTTTTCAATCAAAATATAAGCCTTGGGTTTTTTTTTAATTGAATGTGGTTATTTAGAATAAAAACGAAATTAACTGATCCAAATACCAAATTTCACCTATATAAAATCAGTACTTTTTCAGTTATCCCCATTCTTTTTCTAACAGTCCTCTGAAATCAAGCCCCTTCAAGTCTGATATTATGGTATAAGAACTCAATAAATAACAAACAGGTTTTTAAATGTAAATCGAGTCTTTTAAAACCTCCCCAGATTCAATAGTGCAGGAACACATGATATGATATTCACATGAAACGCAAGAACATCTGATTCATGCTTTCATAATTTAACATTCAGCAGATAGAGGCTCTTGAGAAATCTGCTTGTCAAAGTACTTTAATTATTGATTAATGTTGATGGTATCAACACTCCATTTTACAGTGCATTTTATTTACAGATTTTCCCCTAGATTTTTGCATGCAGCTTCTGCTGTAACGTCTATGGTAGAAAATACTTTTAGCTTGCAGAATACATATGCCAATTTAAGTCTTGTGAAAGCCAGTTACTTTCAAGTATCTGCAAAACTAAGGGTTTTAATGCAGCAGTGTAATGGTTTTCATATCAAATGTTCTGACAGATATTTTCCTTGATGTGTTTATAGAAGTTCCCCTTTTACACACTGAAGGTTTTGGGTACTGCAGTAAGCCAGTGTTTATTATGGTTGTTGCTGTTCACATGGTATTGCTCCTTCAAGCAGCTCTGCACACAGAGGTCACTGACAAAACATCTATTATCCATTTATCCCTCTAAAACATCTTCTGAAAATAGTTTCGTGTTAGTTTTATTGCTTGGGGGAGGATAATTAATTTAGCAGTAAAACAAAATACAGAATGAGAGAAAGCTTGGTACTTAATGATAGTTTTAAGTTTCTAGAGCCTGTATTCATAGTATTTCAGGTCTTATTTGCTTTCTGCTGAGCACCTTAGGCTAGATATTCTAATGCTTTTCCTTTGGAAAAAAAATGGATTACTAACTAGTGGGATTTCCTGGTTCCATTTCCATCTTTTGAAGTCATGAAATTTATGCACCTGCTTAAGGTTATGGTGAAGATGCATTTTTCCAGTGGGAACAGTAAGGTAAAAATCATAATACTGTACAGATAAAATGCATGCTGAGATAATTAAATTACACTCCAATTTAACAATTCACCTGTGTTTCAGTCAATTTAAGCAAATACCTATGAAAGCAACATAAAAATCTTAGTTCCATTTTGTCTTGTTTGAAATGCTTATTCAAATTAATATTTTTGGAAGAGTTTGAAGAAATAAAGGAGAAATTGTGTAGATGTGCATCCAAAGTTAATGTTGGTTCTTAAGAAAATGAGTGTGTTTTAAACCTGTGTCAGCATGCAGTACTGAAAAAACATGGAATTAATTTCTCTCTCCCAGAATACTAAAGACTAATGTTAATGTTTTCAGTTAATGTGAAGTATAGGAAAACATAGTTCCAGGCTTAGCACATCCCCCTGCTTACATTTTATTCTTTTAAAGCCACACATCTGTAGTTCACAGATAATAGCATGAAATTAAGCAGTTAATGCTTTCATTTATGTGTGTACAGAGTTACTTCCCAGATATAAGAGATAGGTACGTATCCTTTTTTAGAACAACCAGTAATGTGAGTGAAACAAAAATATTTCTGGAAGCTTTAAGTAAACTGTCATTTCTTCCTGGAATTCTGGAAGAGAAAGAGGCCAAAT
This sequence comes from Melozone crissalis, assembly GCF_028551555.1. NCBI lineage: Eukaryota > Metazoa > Chordata > Aves > Passeriformes > Passerellidae > Melozone > Melozone crissalis. Next base: position 1,982,290 of record NW_026535827.1, read on the forward strand.
TCAGCTCCCTTGGAATTTGGCAAGATCCCCTCAGCTGGTTGAATCAAGAGTTGGGCTGTAACCTGGAATTTCAGTAGGGAGAAGTGATAAATGTAATTGCCAGCTCAGAGCTGAGATGGCTTTTTCTTGAGGCTGCTAATAATGCTTGGATTTCTTAATTTGGCACTGAAGTGGGAGATCAGGAACCAGTGCTGTGCTAACATTTATTTCTGTGTCTCAATATCAAGAATACTTAAATCTGGTGGAACCTTTCAGTTTTATCTCCATTTTTCTTGTGCCTACATGTGTTTCTGAAGCTGTATCTTGCCATCATAGTTTAGCAAGGCATCCTGGTTGTGTAGCACATCTTCACTTCTAGAAATGAGTCAAATCCATTCTATACAAAATACAAACTTCTAGTAAGCATGTTGATCTGTATAGGATAAATTGCCTCAAAACTGCCTCATGTTTCCTAATTCTAAAGCAAAATAAAGCCATGACACATATAAAGAGCTATTTTTCAGTACATGCTGTCTGAAACTAAATACAGGATGAAGGGGTATATCCTGAAAATTGGAAAACCGCAAATTGTTTAAGTCCTTCCACTGCAAAGGAATGTTCTGTCAAATTATCAGGATTGGGTTTTTTTTCCCCTCCTTATTTTCCAAGACCCCAGTGGAAAAAGATTTGTGAAGCTTTTACAGTAGCCACAAAGAATTGTAGAAAAAGAAACCATACCTTAAAATGTATGGTAGCAAATATTGATGGCATATATTGCATCTCTCTTGAAGCTAGCATATGCAAATATTCTGCCATCAAACTCTGCTTTTAAATCAACTTGGAAATGAGTTAGGTTTGTTGTTGTTCTTACCTCCCTTAGGCAAGAAGGAATTTGTGGAGTGCATAATGCAGACATCTGAAATCTCTCATTTAAATTCTCATCCCTGCCAGTGTCTTAAGTACACTGAAAGCAATAGCATTTCCAATCTAATCCTATCTGCAGACATTCTCCCAGAAGATCTGGAAAGAAATCTCGCTAGAAGAAGAAATAAGCTCTGGACAATTGAGTCCTTTAAATAGAAATATATGTCAACTATATCAAAATGCTAAATACCAGAACTTTAATCCACCAGCACTCCAGATCCATCTAAATGAGAACAAACAAAACCAACCACCTGTTTCCTCTATCCTTTACTGCTAAGAAAGCCCTTCCTACCTTCTCAAAGAGGAAGAGGGGAAATGAGGCAAAAACATGTGGATTGTGTAATGTTGTGTGAAGTGGGGCATCTGAGATTAGACAGGCAGGTAAACTCTTTTCTGTGAGTTGTACTAAATGGATAAATATTCTGGTCCTTATCCATAAATGTAGTGTTTGAATTTTAAATGTGTTCCTTGAAGTTATCCCAGTGCAGAGGGGTGAACTCTTTGGGCAACCTGCCAATAGTATATAATAAGCAGCAGATTTTGATAAAGTCTGTTCAGAGATAATGCCGGGAGTGTAATGAAACACCTTTTGGGCTGTGTTTGTGCCTCATCAGCCACTTTGTTGGGTAGAAAACTGCAGATTTTACACGAATTGTGCTGTTGAAGAAGCCACTGTGAGAAGCTTTGCGTATTTTCTGCACTCTCACTTGGATCAGCACACAGATCTGAGGTCCAACTCCAAGTGCTTAAATAGTTCTAATATCCCAATGATGCCTTGTTAATTAGTTTAATGCTAAGGATATTTGATCGAGGAATGCAAAGTCAGAGATTATCTGTGGAACTGCTTCTGGAAGGCAAGAATCTGCTGTAAAGCTATATAAGTTTATAAACTTTGCATCAGGCACTGAATATTTCTTAAAAAACAGCAGTTCTTGGTCTTTCGGTGAATGTATACAATCTTTGCAGCAAGCATTTTGTCTTGCTGCAAAGATTGTATTTTTCCTATTTTATGATGTTTTATCCTGACTTCATGAGGCATATTTATTTTATTTTTTAAAAGCATCTTACAAAAGAACATCTGGAAACTAATACTTTTCTGTTTGCTAGTTTTTATTACAAGTTTGTTGAGGACAGGACGAAAAACATTTAGAAATGCTTTGGCATTTGTCTCTTTCGGGATCTGCTCTTAAGAACAAACAAATGAAAACAGGGAAATGGCTTACTTATGGCCTCTTTTAAGCCTGAGGGGGTTTTTATGAGGTTTTTTTTTTTGTTACCATTGGGAACAGTCCATCTAAAATGGTTTTGTTGATCAGTGAATATGCTGTATGTCAGTGCTGGTTAGTCCTGGGTCAGTAGTGCTGAAAACATTCTCAAACTTGTATTCCAGCTAGCCCCACTTGGATTTGCTGTACCAGGAGCACGAGTACTTAGTGCAGCTCAAGCACCAGGGTTCCACATTCCCAAGCTCTCTGCATGGCTTGTTGTTCCCTACACTGTGATGCAGTAATGAGGGTGGAATTCTGCAGCCATGAACAGAACCAACAGTAACTACTGAGTGTTGGTGCCTCTTATAAAACCAGGCACACAAACCAGTACAACCCAATATTTATGAAAAGTATTTCTGCTGCAGCTTTCTGCTGCTGTCAGCACTTACTAATTACTATTGCAACTATTCATTACTTGCAAATGGGCTTTTTGGGTTTTACTGTAATTAAATAATAGCTCTTTATATTCCCTGTGACAAATCATGATGAATTAGTGAACTTATCTCCTCACCTATTTCTCTTCCCTTTTTAATTTAAGATATTGCATATGATTCTATGTTATAACCTAGATTTGTATCTGCAAAGGAATTTCAAAGTACAGCCCTTGAATTTTGCACAAATGCAGAATTCCACATCAGTGTGCAAAGTCTTTAGTTTAGATGTCATTTCAGCAATAGACCATTTATTTGAAATAACAATTAGAACGGTGACTCATAAATGTTGGGTGAAGCCAGTGAATGAAAGCATGACGTGAAGAATATATATAGAACAGAAAACTGTAAATGCTGTTATGTAACCCCATTAAATATATTACTTATTTAAAATATACTTAAATACATTAGTCTTAAATTTAACTATGATATTGATTTTCTTGGAAGTCCATGGAGAGAGGAGCTGACTGACATTTTACAGAAAACTCAAATCCACCTCATGTACATGAGAAATTGTTAATTTAAAAGCAAATAGCATTTGTATTTTCAGTTATTTGACTAGAGACAGGACAGAGCCTCCTGCAGAGCTGAAAGAGCCATCCAGTGGAAAATGCATTTTGAGGATGTTCTTTGGACTCTTGTCATTTTAGACTCCCAGTAATGAAGTCTTGAGATATCATCTCTTTGTTGATATGCCCTCCTGAATAAACATAGTAGTTACTGTTGTTCAAATAGTGAATACTATCTGAGCAGCAATCCTATAACCTCAACTCATGTTTCAAAACAGATAAACTTACTTTCCTTATCTTCAGCAATGAGGAGCCAAAAGAGTAATTCAGCACATTTGTCTGTATTATGTCCCTGATCTCCTGAAACCACCAGAAAAATTTCACTGGAGTGGGCTTCACAGTATTAATGATCCAATAGGATAAATTATATTTGTTAAAGTTTTTAAAGTCCAGGAATTGACAAACTGTGGCTAAGACAGAAAGACTCAAGGAGGGCATTTTTCTTGATCTCGTGTTAAATTTTACAGTACTTAGAAGCTTTCAAAGATTGGCTGCTGTATTTTGAAGTGCAGAACTTGGATACAATACATAGCAATAAGTTTCTGCTGATTTAGCATTTATGTAGATAGCATAAAGAAACATTAAAATATAAACAATATGAAAAACAAGGTATTAAAATATACTGCATATAAGACCATTTCCCTTTTCTGAAGTACAAATGTGGAGCAGCAACAAGATCTCATATGCTGGAGTAAATTTCATCCAATAGCTCTACAGCCATCCAAAAGTGATGCAGTTACTCTTTTTTATCACACTTTCTCTGTCCCGAGTTCCTTATGTGAAAAGTAATTCCTAAATTTCACACTTTAAACTCTATAGTGAAGTGACATAATTTCAGTAATTACTGAATGTCTTACCATGAAAGATTAGGTTTTCCAGTGGTTTAATTCTGCATATGGCAGATGCTTTAATATTAATATTATATACTAATATTATATACTTTTTCTTAGCAATAGGAAGAATGCTGAAGCAGATCTTGTGAGAGATGGCTGGCAAAGTGTGGCAATGTCAGTGTGCATGTGCATTTCTGTGTCACAGAAATGGCAAAGTGTCTGTGCATTGGGCCAGCAATGTTCATGTGCTGGATGTGAGACTTTGGAGGGAGGGGAGGAAAGACAAGGCCCCATCAGCCCCAGAGCCAGATCAGTGCACATGCTCCTGCATCTGCCCCGGGGCTGATGCCAGCACTGCTGCAGTTCTGCTGGGGCTGGGGGGATCAGGGCCTGCTGGGGGCAAGGCACAGCATTCTGTTCTTAGTCTTTGGCCAGAAATTTCACCGCAATAGAGAAGCTGCCAGTTAGGGGAATCCCTGGCCAGGCTTCAGCAATACCTTCCATTCCATTCCCTTCCCACTCCTGCCCCGTGTTACATGCTCCTGCCTTCAGGTGGCAGGATGGGAATAACATTCCAGGGCTGACTTCAGGGCTTGCCTGAGAAAGAAGGTGTCTTCTTCTTTTCAAATTATCAGGAGAAGAGGATCCAGCCAAGTTCAGGATTCAGCTGTCAGGTCTGGAAAACTGAGTGCAAATCAGCCCCCGCATCTCCTCCATCCCTGGGCTGTACCCACCAGACTCCTCTGTTCCTGCTGTAGCAGTCATCTCTCACACACACCTGGCTCCCCAAGACCCAAAGACACAAGCTCCACAGCTAAACTGAACTCCCCTGAATTTCAGCCAACACCACTAAACTGTTTCCTGAGCCCACAGCTAGAAGAGCTGTGAAGGAGACATCCCTGACACTGTAATAACCAAATGGAAACCACGGCCAAGAGATGGGGCTGGCAAGCTCAATTTTGGCCTTTTCTCTGTTCATTGTGAGCTGCTTCTTAAGACACTTATCCTGTTAGATCCATCCTCTCAATGAATCGCTACTGCACCTGACAGGCAGAAAAGATAAGGTATGGAGGGGTTTTTAAAAGGCTGTTTTCTTCTGCTTTTATAACTAGGTCCATTGACATGTTTGTTTTCTTGTATGGCATCTAAAGACAGGTCCATGTCTCCCAATGGCACCTTGCAACCCCCAGACACTGCTCTTGCTTTGAGCAGTGTGTTTGCTCAGATGATTTCCAGAGGTCCCCTCCAGGACCACTGCAAAGCCACGTGCCTGTGGCCTCCCAGAGAATGGCTCTGTTTGGCTGACAGTGCTGAGGAAGCATTTCAGAAGCTGCTTGTACTCAGCAGGGTGCAAGCCAGCTCCCAACATGTTCCAGCAGCCTCCAGGAAATCTGGGACAGAGAAAGCTCCAAGGCCACTGAAAGCAATAGCAGATGCCTTCCATCCTGCTCACTTCCAGCCAGGCTGCAGGGCAGCAGATCCGATGCTTGGTTCCTTCTGTAGCTCTTTCCCAACTCCGCTCTCACCCAAAGGTGTTTGCACAGGGACAGATGAGCTGCCTCACCTCTGGGTGCTCAGCTGGTACCGAGCTGCCCGGGCACCGACATTGCGCACCAGCAGAGTCTGCTGGGTGCTGACCTTGACTGGACACTTGGAGAAGTCCAGCTGGGCAGGGAAGTCCAGCACAGCTCGGGCACCACTGGCCCGAATTGGCACAACGATCCTTTCCCTTGCAGTGAGGCACATCAGCTCGTGGCAATAATCCTGCAGGAAAAGAAACTGGCTCAGCACAGGACATTTAGTGCCATCCCCATGGCAGAAGAAAAACCATTTCCTATACCCCTTCAAGGGCATTGTCATGGGGTGACAGCCTTTATCCCAGTATCGTGTGTTGTGTCTGGCAGCTGTGTTTTTCCTCTCTCTCTCTCTCTTCCCCCCCCCCCCCCCGGCCATCTTGCCGCGGTGGGGCGGGGAGGGAGGAGTGAGGGGGACTGGGGCACTTTCGCTTTCGGCTGTTTGGCTTTGCTGGCTGCTTGCTTGCTGGCTGGCTGGCCTGCTTGCTTTTGCTTGCCGCTTTGCTTGCTTGCTACCGCCTTAGCCCTAGCTGATAGCTGCCTTTTTTCCCTTTGCTGCTTTCTGAGCTGTTTTTTTTTTTTTCCTTTTCTTTCGTCCTCTCTTTCTTACCCTCCCCTGAAGATACTGGACCGGCTCCGGACCTGACCTGGGACGTCCGGGATCTCCGGAGTCTGCGAGAGAAGCTCGGCGCCCTCCACAACACTGACTGGTTTCTTTTCTTTTCTTGTGTTGGGGAGTGTTCTTTTGTTATTTGTCAATAAATAGGTTTTGTTTTCCACTTTGCTCCTCCGAGAAATTCCTTCCCGAACCCGGTATTGGGGGGAGGGGTGGTTGGAGGTTTGTTTTTTTGGGGGGACTCCCTTTTGGAGATTTCCCCTAATTTGTCCTAAACCAGGACAGGCATCAATTTACCTATTGCACCCTCAAATGAACACTAAGTTCTACTACTATGTCACATTTTAAAGGCACCAGTGCACTTTGCAAAATCTATCTCAGTGGCATTAAGCTCTTGTGTCACTTTGGTCATACCCATACCCTAGGCCACCATCATTTTTACTCTAAACTTTAATGATGTTAAAGAATTCCTAAGCCCCTTCTAAGCAACATGGAGCTGGGGAACACAGGACATTCCTCTTTAGGGTTCTATATTCCCACTGTCTGAGAATAGGACAAAGTGTTCAACTGACTCTAAGCAGCAAAAGGAAGAGGAGAAAACAGCTGCACCCAAAGAGATCCTGCACCTCTGGCCTGGTGCAGAAACATCAGTTGGCTCACAACTCCCCTCTAACTTTGCCTGTCCAACCAAGTCAGGAGAAGAACAGTGCTAAGAGGTAGCAGGATGCTGTTGGAAAGGGCCTCTCTTGGTTTCCCTGCAAGGCTTCCTCCCTTCCATGCCATGCCCTCTGTGGGATCTCAGCCTCTCAGGACTGGGGTGCAGGGTGACCAAGACCACCCCTGGGGGGCTCGGGAGTCCTGGAATGTTGCCAGAAATGTCTGGTGGCTGGACTTTGATCCCACAGGGGAGACGACATCAGTATGAGGATAGGAGGATTTCACTGGGGTGAATGGTGAAGGGATAAGTTAACTGGAGTGTGAGATACAGGGTTTAAGATTTCTGTACAGGGGGGTCTAGAGAAGTAAGATGGAGGAATTGGGGCGTGCCCTTCTTCTTCTTCCTCTTGGCCTCCATCTTCTGTGGTGATGTTGGCACTTTGGGATTGGACCTTACTAAAAGTGCACTGGCTAATAAGGGTAGAGGGTATTGGAGAAAAATGATAAATATTGTATACGTAACTCCGAGTATAAAGATAGGTGGCCGCCCCAGGGGCTCTCAGTGTGTGCCCATGGCTGACTGCTGAGCAGAACTCTGTCAGGCCAAGAGAAAATCTTTTAGATAAGCAATTAATAAACACCGAGACCGAGAAAAGATCTGAAGTCCCTTCTCGTCCTTTGGAGCACGGGCTGCCCAAGGCCATCCCGGGCCTTTCCAGACCATCTAAACAGCCGAAAATCCGACAGCCCTCAACCCTTCCGTATGAACAAGCCTCCAGATCAGAACATGAACCCTCCAGATCCCAGCACTGAGATCAGACTTGCCAGGGCCTCAGCACTGCTGTTCAAACCTCCCCACAAAAGCACCTTTGGCACAAAATGGGTGCCAGCTGACAGAGCAAGCCCAGGGACAGGCATGAAGACAGAGCCCCAGCAGTGTCACTGCCACGGGCTCTGGGCTCACAGCTCTGCCTGCAGCTTGTACCTGCCCTACACCACCTCCTGCAGGCAGGTGTCCAAGTCCCCTGCAGCTCAGCAACCTTCTGCTGACCAAGGGCACCCAGAGCCCAGTGTGCCTGTGCCAGGCTGGGCTCATGGGCACAGCACATCCTCTGCCCTGGCCCTGCAGCTGTGCCATGCTCCCTTGTGCTCTGGGACAGCATAGCTGCAAGGCTGCACAACAGAAGGGGTGAAAAAGCACCAGCTTTGCTCCAGCCCAGGGGCAGGCAGGGAAGCTCTTGGCAGTCCAGGAAAGAGAAAAGCTCTCTGACCTCTTTGTTCCTCTGGTGTTTTCCATCAGAATGAAACCCCTTCCACTGGACCTAGAGATGGCCCAACATCTATCAACAGCCCTCTGTCATTTTCATCCTGTTTCCTGTGCATCTTCCCTTGGCAATGCTCAGGGATGTGCAGGGAGGGAAGCAGAGCCTGTCAGGCCTGGCTGCAGTGCCTGCCAGCAGTGCCAAGGTGTGACTGGCTGCAGGCTGCCTGCCCAGGCCTGGAGGCCAGCTCACAGCAGGCAATGGGCTGGAGCCAGAGTGCAGGGCAAACAATGGCTGTGGAGATCATTGTGTGCTTTGGCTCCTCCAGCCTCACCTTGTTCTCGCCGGGGCTGAAGCGGATGCGCACAGGGGCAGAGGCGCCTGCTGGCACCGTGTGGTACACATCCCTGGGCACGCCAGCTGGAAATAAGGGCAGGTCTCCATGCACACCTTCACCAGCCGAGGCATCTGCAGCAGAGACACGAATTGGTGATTTTGCCACTTGTGGAAAATTTGTTTTCTCCTTTACCTAATTAACTTTTATCTTGTCTAGAAATATTGTGGCCTCTGTAGTCAGCATCTTTTCAAAAATATGATTTGTTAATCATGCCACAGGTACTAACACAAATCTCTACAGGGCACCTCCGGTATTCTCCAGCACTGAGAATGTCAGTCACTCACTCTTCTCCACAGTGACATGGTCATCATGGTCACAAGGTGGCTGATGTGATACAAATCTCATAGCAGCTTTTTAAGGTTTTTGTTCAGCAGATAAATAATTTAAAAATAATATATCCTTGCAGAAATATTTTAAATGATAGTTTAAAATTCCAAGGAACACATGACAACAATTAATTTTTAATATATCCTGAATTAGTCTGTGTTGAAGAAAAGCATCAGATTTGATCAGTCATAAAGTAAGTCTGAATTCAGTTTTAAAATGTATCATCTTTGTTTTGAAACTATGCCTGACAATCATGAAATATATTTTATTGTTCTCTTTAACTAGACAGAAATCATTACTTGAATCTATAGCATGTAATTTTGTGCAGGAAGCTGAGTTATATTTTGAGATTAATGAGGGAGAAAAGAAGCTGACAGTTTTAGGTCCTAATGTCTGGGGTTTATAAGATATTATGACATGCTTAATTTGGAGAATCACTTTTTTATTTATGTGTGTATGCACACACATTTTATCTTTTCGAAAGGACAAATATTCCTTTCCCATAGCCAGCAGATGTTTATGATACCTTTTCTTGCAGCATCAGGCAAATGACACTCCATAATATTCCTACAGAGCCTGGTCTGGGACTGATGTATCAATCCTTTTGAAAATCCTTTTTAGAAATCCAACCTAACACTGATTTTGGGCAAGTAAGCCAATCAGCCATCTTATCTCTAAAAGACTTTAGTGTAACTGATAATATTGTCATTATAAAACCCTTCCCAAAGAGAAATGTCTTTTTGTTCCCGTTTCAAGCTTTCCTAGTCAAAAATTATCCCTTTTGTTATTCTCCTTACATTGAATTTTCCAGTACTCCATCCCATTCTTAAAAAAAACACAGTTCAATTCTCCCTTTTTTTTATTCTTTTTTTTTTTTTTAATTTTCACCAAGATTATTTACAGGTCTTACTCCTGTTTTGCATTCACACATCTTCCTGTCAGCAGAATGCCATTTTGACCGTGAGCATGAATACCATACTCTGACCAGGGTTATTAATGCTCTCTTCACTCTGTGCTATCAATTGACATTCTCATGACAAAAATGAGAGGTGCCATAACACCACATGAAAGCAAAGATACTCATTTGTCATCACAAACTAGTGTAGATCAAGTGCTAATAGTGGAGGAACTGAAAGAAACACACCAGCTGTGCTTTAAAAATCCTTCTCAGTCAGTTCTATATGGAGAAGGAAACTACAGAATATAATTACCCTTTTCTGTATACCACATTAATACCATTGATGTTATATAAGGTATTTGTTTACTTCCCACAGTTTGCAGCCAATTAGAAACAAAGTACATTATTTTTAATCTTTCTTGGCAGCACCAAACTTCTTTGTGTAACTTGATTTTGGGAGAGAAAAATCCTGTTGCTGAAGAATTTAATTCTTTTTTTTTTTGATAAGTTCTTCAATTTGATTTCAGAAAATAATGTTGAATTAAACTAGTTACTGAGCATGCTGGGTCAGATGACCTTCTCAAATCCTTAATTTTATTTCTCAGTGTATATGTTTGCTTGTTTTACATTTAAATTCCTTCTGCTTTTTCTTACATTGTTTTTAATAAGCTTAATTGTTGATACAAGTTGTTTTCTATTTTTACAGCTTATTTTAATGGCTTTGTCTGGCAAACATTGTTCATATATTCTAGACTGATAAAAGATATATGTGTACTGATGGGAAACATTCATAACAGTTATTGTAGGTCATGAAAATAAGTTATGGTAGCAAGCAAGACATTTTTATTATCTTAGCTAAATATTTTTGGACTATCAGTAGTGCAGGGAGATTTATGACTTCCTGAACTGAAGTTTAGGATGGTTTTTGAAAGTTATTTCCTCTCATTTTTTCCTTCTTTCTTATCTTTTAAGTTTTAAATGTTTGAGATAATTTGCAATATATTAGTTTGTACAAAATGAATTAATTTCCTTGCCTCAGTGAGAGAAGGAAATAGACAATAACTATAATTATGAAATGTCATTCGTTAATTAGCACAATGTTTGTGAATCCCTTATTGCCACTCTGCAATCTGTATTTTTCTGTATTTTATGGTGAAATCACACCCACATTGCTCAATCAAGTTGTAACTCCAATTTAGGAGGAAGGGGTGTATCAATTACAAATATTTGTGGGAGAACTGGAGATGCTCTAAACAGTCACACAGCCTCTCATTTTAGGAGATAGATGTGCAGCCCAGTGCAGTAAAGAATCTCCCAATGAAGACTGTACCATTGCCATTTTTCTATTTCACTTTTGTTAGCTGACACTGTACTTCATGTATTATCAAAGCTAATAACAAAATAATTATTTTAGAAATAGAACATGCAAACATTCTCATTCTATTCTATTCTATCACTAGAAAAACTAGTAGAGAAAATGTATGCCAGTAGAATAACAGAAATTATTAGGGATACATAATTTTTCAGTTCTAGATCAAATCCCAAGACTGATTATTGTTTTCATTCAGGGCAGAATGACCACTGGAAAAATTAATTTGAAATATTATTATATTGAAAGTGAGTTTGAAAAACTGTTTTGAAATATTTGAAACAAAAAGAAATATGTCAATCTATTTCTGTTTTCCATTTTGAAACTAATATGATAAGAATGGTCAAAACACAGAAGTCTCTTTCATGCATGCACACAATTTCCACTTGTTCAGTCTGATCAGGACCAATGTTCTGTGACACCTGGGAATGATCACGTACAAAAACAGTCAGTAAACAAAGAAACACCGTCAGTAACAATCTGTGCAAAATGATCCATTATGTATTACTGTGAAATGCTGATTTACAAATTCAGCTTTTTTTGCTATTCATATTTTATCTGTCAACAGGCTCTTGTTACGTGTCCATTTCAAAGTATCCAAAATATCTGTTAATGATCATGTACTCAATTCTATTGCCTCTGAACCTGCCAAAAAAAAAAAAATCAAAATCCTGGACTGATATATTGTGCAAGAGGAGGTAGAGCAAAAATTTCTCCAATTCTGCCAAATAAATGTCTCTACCATATTCACAGACACCCTGTGAATATACCTACACCTGCCCTTGTTTTAACTGCCTGGCTCCCAGCAAGCACTGAGGTCTGGGCAAATAAGTGCAATACAGCAGCCATTCTGTGTACTCCCATCTAGTTCTTTAAAGCTCACAGTTTATTGCAGTTCAGCATAATTATGATCTAGACTTGTACCATATATTTTTAAGATTTTCAGTGGTACTATTTGCTTTACATAGGAGATGTTTGCGTTAAAAAGAGTTACAAAAATGTTTTTTTCTTTAGAGAAGGTAATGGTGGTTCTGCATCTGTGAAGCATCTAGAAGCACAGGTGTAATTTTTTGTGTGTGTGCTTGAACAGGACACAGCTGAATGTCATGTGGATTCTCTCCTATACTGTGAAGGGCTTTTCTCTTTTCCTGACTGTATTCATAGACTTCACAGACCTATGGCAATGTTGAATTGATGTTTTATGTGTTCTGGTACAATTCCTGCTATCACACACATACACATGTCTATCAATAATCATGCCCCCCAAATTTGGCAGCCTGGCCATGAACCTCATCAGAAGAAATCCCACTATCACCTTCCTTAGCAAGAATGCAGCAGTTCTGCCATTGCTGTGGGCTGTCCAAGTGCAGGGAGAAGTCAAATTTACCCGACAGGCTCACTTTTTACATGAGAGTGTATAGTTCTGAGCAGTACAGAACAGCCTTACTGAGGGTTTTACTTCTTGCCCCTGCACTTGTGCCCCAATTCTTGTCCCAGAGTTATCTAACCATTGCAACCAAAAACCAACATTAAGCTGTCCTGTTAGATTTAGCATGAAGCTGAATCCATCAAATTGCACAGGTTTTCCCATGTATGAACCTCTACAACACCATTGAATATAACTGGTAAAAGGAAAGGTCTGAAACATACGACACATTCTACACACTCCTCACACTGTCACTGGGACTTCTGGTTTGTATGGGAAGTGCCTTTAAAGTAAATTACTGTTTGCAGCTGCTTGTCTTCCTTGTCACAGCAGAGTGTCTCACTGCATGGGCTACAGAAAGCTGAAAGAAAGGTAAGGCAAAGAGGTATAAAAAGAGGTATATTTGTTGCAGTAAAAAAAGAGTATAGATTATTCCAGCTCTATCAAAAGTTTCTGGAAATCAAAGAAAAATCTATTGCCTTGAACTAAGTATGCATCACTGGGTTTTATGGCCTCTGTGTTATTTCCTGCCCAGTTGTGTCTAATTAATGACAAAAGAAAGTGTTTTATGATTATGATGATGCCAAGGTTCTTTGGTTTGCTCAGACTGGCAATAAAGCTGTGTATGCTGAGAATGGAGAAAATGGATCAAATGACAAATGATCTCATTCAACATAACCTGAATTTGAATGATTTTGAATTAAACGTTGGCAGTTAATGTATTTTAGAAAAGGAATACCTATTGTGCACAACCTGCAGTATTTAGTGGTTTTGCATCTGATCCTGACTACTGCCTGAGTAGTAAAAGGTACTCTGAGGCAATATTAAAAGCTTGGAAATTTTGTGGAGTTGGGACCCCATGGAGTAGGTTAGGGAGGGAACAGAAACAGAAGATATGGCCAGGGAATGAGAAGTATTGCTAGACTGCACTGAAAAGTTCTGCTTCAGACACCTCAGGGGCTGAGGTAATTAGCTCTTGCAGTGTGTAACAGCCAAGAGGGGTGTCCAGGTTTAGAGCAAATTTGGGGAAGAATCCCCCAAAGGAGCTCCGGTGGCAAAAGCAGATCCAATCGGCCCCTCCCCCCCCAACTGGTCCGGGAGGAAAGAATACCTCCTTGGAGAAAGGTGGAAAAAAACTGTTTATTAAACAGTAAAACCAAAACAATATCAAACAATGAGACCCCTTGCCACTCTGAAAGAGATGACAAACTGAGAAAACCCCGTCCCTGGGTTGCAGCTCACTCAGTCTCTGATCGGTCCCTCCGGTGCTGGAATTGTCGCAGGCCAGGCCCAGCCCAGTGGGCCACAGCTGCGGCTGCCGGTGCTCTCCTGGGTGTTCAGTCCAGAGCAGTTGCAAGAGGTCCAAAGCAAAAGGAAAAAAAGTCCAGGGAACTTCTTTGCCTCAGCCAGCTAACACTAACTAAAAAGCAAAAGAAGAGCTCTGTCCTGCTGTCTGTCCGCAGACAACACAGTCAGGAGCAGGAATGGGGAGGAGCGAGTGCAGTGTCTGCAAACAAACTGCGCGCTTCTTCTCTCCCCCCCTTCACTCTCTGTAACACTCTTAAAGGTGCAAAACTTATTATTATTCAACATAAACAGAATGAGACGATAGGGGATAAAAGCATCATATAGTCAACTCAGGACATAAAGTCTTCAGGATACGGTGATCATTAACGGTATGCGCCTTACTGTTTCTATGAATTTGGGATGAACAAAATTAAATCTCCCTTATAAAGTGGAAACACTGTTGCACCCATGAGGATATGGGATTTACACATTCTTATCAGTCAACCTACAATAATGCACCCTAAACAGGCTGGTTAATTAGCTGGGGGAAAAACCAATTTCCTCCTCTTCCTGTAATACTTAGAGTCATAGAATTATGATTTAGACAAATTGCCTATTACTGATTTCTGCATGCTGGTTTGGTTTTTTTCCCCTGCATTAGGAGTGTCAGAAAAAATGCCTCTGGTAACGTTTGTAACTTACAAAGTCTCAAACGTGAAGCCACAGATTTAATTTAGATGTACAAAAGGTCTGAATTCTAGAAAAAAGGAGATTTTTCTTGAGATCTGCAGTTAGTTTTTACTAAAATATGAAGTTCTTTAAACTAAATTCAGCACTAGTAGAAGTTTCATTATTTTACATTATTTGGTGTTGCTAGGCTTGACTATGATATAGCTTTTCCACAATTAATTCCACATATCCATGAAACACAGGATGCTTATTAAAGCTGGGCTTGAATGGCAGTCCTGGTCAGTACTGCTGGAACAGGACAAAGGTATAAACGAAAAAATTGTGTAAAAGGGCTGTAAAATGTTCTTTAAATAAAATAATAGCACTACAACTGGTACAAAAGAAGGTGGAAATATCCTACAGGAAAAACTGGGTGTCTTGTAGGCGAGAATTATACAAATGGAGTATCATAATTAAAAGGTCATATATTCAATGACTGATATGAATTTCTGCAATAAAGTCGTGGCTAGCCAGCAGAAAATGTCAAAGGAACATTAAAAGATGACTGTAACTGATTTGTCTATGTGAGACTATGACCTATTGCTATACAAAGGCTGTGGAAAACATAGATAGGGATATTTCCCCTTATTCTGCCTATGTAGCTGTTCTGAGGCGTACCACTAACTTAAAAAGTGGTGCAAGGAGCTTATTGAGAAAATCCTATGAAAAGCTGGTCATGACACTTAAAGAAAGACTGAACTCTCAAGGGATTGCTTTTAAAAGCACCTAGAATGGTGCCCAGTGGCATGGAGAGAGAAAACTAAAAAGGCCCAGTTGGCTTCTCTTGGTGTGCTGGTTTGACACTGGGGCACTGGTTTTATGCCAGGCCTAAACCATGACACTTGGTAAAATTAAGGCTGAGTAAGAGTATGAGCTTTGTGTCTAATCAATATACCAGGAACCAACTTTAGAAATGTTAAACAAAAAAAAAATATTGGCAACAGAAAACATGAACAAAAGAGGACAGACTCTGTGTAAGTTATAATGTTTCCTCTCACAACTAAGATTTGTGATTTTTTCTGATATATTCACACAAAAAATTCTAACTTGCAGTGCAATGACCAGGTTGTTCTATGGTAACGTACATTTATGGATTAGAAAATGCATGTATCTCACCAGGAATTGAAACAACTCTCAAAAGATCAGAGATAAGCAATTTTATCCTGTTACTTATTCCCTCTATGTTTCAAATCAAAGATAGCAGATGACCCAGCTAAATATGGAAAATTTAAATACCGAGTAAACATCCTAATAAATTGCCTGCCAGCAACCATTTAAAAAATTATTGCGCTTGGAAACACTGAAATCACCTCTGTTGTCAAGAAAGCAAAATTCATTGATAAATTATTTATCAAATCTTAATCTATCACATCTATTATAGATATTAAATAATTTTTCTGGGTTTTACATATTCATATATTATACACACTTTTAGCTGATGGAATTCCATCATTTCAAAAATATGGAAATTACTTAAAATCCACATTAGAGTAGTATTAATGTAGAAAAAGAATAGAACTTTTTAAGACCAGCAGTAAATGCATTCCTAAAGGAGCCAATGGGCAGAAAGCCTAGTATTTCACATTTCTGTAGTAAACACCGTAATGAGGTCCCAGTTCAGGACAAATATTTATAGAACTGCCTTACACACTTGCTAATCCCTTCCCACATAGTAGTCACAGCACAGCTCTTCATGTATAATGGATGGCTTTGTAAATGTGGATGAAATTCTTATGCCTGTGTGTGAGAGACAATAGCTTTCAGAAGACTGTTAAATGGTAGATGAGACCTGAAATCATCATGAATAAAATAAAAGTTAGTAGTGTATTCATTCAGTTTGAATATTTATTTTGATATGTTTCTATCAGACAAAAATATTACAACCCTCTTTCCCAAAAAATATCTTGAGTAGAGAATACATTACTATGCCTTTCTTTACTTACAGAGTTCTTTGTGCAAAATAAGGTGTTTAATAGAAAACAAAAAGCCTGTTTTTGTCCAAAAGCTTTTTACCTATTCTGGCTTGTACCTGAGTGGCTGCTTTTATTTCTTTGCTGTCAATGCATTTTTAATGTTTTTGAATTGCCTTGTTCTTACTGACTTAGGTTGAAATTCTGCTGGCACCATCTGTGAAAGGTTGCCAAATAGTGGTTAATTTGCCACTGCTGATTTCCCAGTGGAAGAGACAGGTTTTCCCAAACTAACTTTATGCATGTAAAAGCAAGAGGGCAGGAAAATCAGGAAAGTGGGCAATTCACCAGAGCGAACTAAGTGGAGTAAAGTGAAGAAATAGATATTTTTGGTGTAGGTGCAATAATTTTCTGCCAGGAAAGCAGAGACACTTCTATTTCCTCAGTCTATTCCTATCATGTTTACAAAGGATGAGAGCAATAGCTGTCTCATATCTATGGCAGTACCTGTTATTTGCCATACATGGCCACAAAACAGCTGATTGTAATTGATTCTAAATCTTTATAATAACTTTTTTTTAAAAATTGGAATTATTCTCCGATCTTCCTCTGCGATTTCATGCCAGAAAATTATTTCCTAGATCTTAGGGCTGTAAGGGGACAGAGATCTAGTTAGATCCCATTGGCCACAAGATATTAAATTTTGTCCATATGACCAGTAGGAAGGCTAAATATTTTAGACTAAGTTCTTGAAATTGAGCAGTGAATCAGAACCAGGGTATGCAACTTGAAGATCTGCTTCCAGCAGGGAACTGATTAGGCAAGCTGCACACAACTGAACAGGAAAAGAAAATCATATCCCACAGTGAAACAGAAAATATTTCATGGTAACAAAAAATATGGCAATTAATTGAAATTCAAGTATGCAGATAACTTTAGTTGAGGAGGTAAGGAAAGTCCTTTCTCCTGCCTTATTTCATAAAGACTCATATTCTACAACATCAGAATTTTCTCTGAAACTCCTGATGATGTATAGCTTCTTTCATCCCCCACTGATTCCTGTAAGTTTTTGTGCATTTAGGAATTCAAAGAGGGTGTGGTGGGTTGACCCAGCTATCAGCCAGACACCAACACAGCCACTCACAAAATCACAGACTGGCTGAGGCTAGAGAAGACCTATGGAGGAAACCTGGTACAAATGCTCTGCTCAAGCAGGGCCACCTACAGCCTGTTTCACAGGTTGGCTATTAAACATGTCTAAGAAGAGAGATCCTAGAACTTATCTGGGTAAACTGTGCTAGTGCTCAGTCACCCTCACAAATAAAAAGTGTTAACCAACTTTTAGAGAGAACCTCCTTTAGGAGGTTTTAGTTTATGTCCATTGCAGATTGCCCACAGTGCTTGGGCACTGCTGAAAAGAGCCTGGCTCCCTCTTTACACATCTCCTTCAGGTATTTACATACATTGATAAGATTCCTCACTGTGTTGCCCGATTGATAAATGACACAAAACTCGGATGAGTTTCAAGTTTTGTGCGGTGCTTTATTAAGGGCCCAGGAGCCGGTGGACTAGCGTCCCAAGTCCGAGCCCCAATTTCACATATGGGTGCTTCCCTTTTATACATGCGATTCATAACAAGGTCTCCAAGAAACAGTTCCCCTTGCCTAGCCACAGACCCCTTGTGATACATTCCTTAGTTCACAAACAAGATCATAAATCTTCTGCTTATCTTATTCTAAGAACATTGTATGCTACCTCCAGACAGGTTAGCATTCTTACTTTCCTGCACTAGTTTAAATATTTATCAAGTTCCTAGGACTACCTGCTAAGTTACACACAAAACCCAACACATACTTTCAACGACTACAGAGCTGTTTTTAACAAACCAATTCACACACAACTCATAACTAAACTATAATTAAACATTTTGCTAAATTTCATTTCTTTTCCAACAACTGAACCTTGTCTTCTCCAGGCTGAATAGCCCCTGCTCTCTCAGCTTTTCCTTATAGGAGAGATGCTCCAATCTCTTAGCCATCTCAGGGGCCACCTTTGATGGACTATCCACAGTATCACCAGGTCTCTGAACACTGAGTAGCCCAAAACTGACTGAGATCACACTCACTTCCATTTGCTCTGGAATGGGGAAAAAAGAGAAAGAAGGCAAGAAATTGCATTGATCAAGATAAAGTGAAGCAAAGGATGTACACATGAGCAAAGAATGAAAAAAGGCACTTTTCTCTACTTCTTATTAACATGCAGTTGTCCAGCCACATCTGGGAAAGAAAGACCTCAGTATTCACAGTGGTTACCTGAAAAGAAACTGTAACCAAACATGTACCCCCCCATCCCGTCCTTTCCTTGAGCTTTTATTGTGAGAGATGACATCATAGGGAATGAGATGGGATGGGATGGGATGGGACAGGAGACTGTAAGATAGCCCTTTGGCCACGTTGGGTCCTGGTTTTGTCTCTTCTAGCCTTTCCCACTCCCAGCCTACTCATGTGGAGTGCAGTGTGGGAGAAAGAGAAGACCTTGATTCTGCATGAGCACAGCTCAGTAACAGCCAAAGCTCTTAACTGGTGTATTTTCAGCACTGGTTTAGGCACAAAGCCAAAATACAGCAGCATATGGGCTTCTCTGAAGGACATTAATGCTATCCAATCAAACCCCGGATCAGTTGTAAATAGAGAGACTTTTTACATGATCATTCTTGAAACAAAAGCATGAACTAAGGGAAGATAAACAAGACAAGGGGGAGATATAACATGTTTATTACATAAATGAGTGCATTTTTTGTTAATATAAATCTGAATTCTGTGGGATTGAAAACATTCTGGAATCAGACCTGATTGCAGCATGGAAAAAGACACAAATATCTACAAAGGTTCCAAAGGTTCTAGTAGATCCTGAGAATGCTTACCAAAAAAAATTCTTCCACCGAAGTCCTGCTTTTCATTCTGACCTTCACCTACCTATCTGATTTCAAAATCAAATAAGCTTATTAAAGTGTTTGACTACACAAGACTATTCTCCTGGTATTTATGCTTGATTAGATATGACTGGGTAAGCTCACAAATAGAAATCTAGGTTGATGTTTACCTATTGCTGCTGGGACCCTAAAAGTTCCTGACACAAACACAGTCTCTAGAATGAGACATTTCAGTAGCAATCACGGGGAAATTTTGCAAACTGACCAGCCAGTTTTTTCCTTTTCACCCAAATTCTGATGACTAAGGGCAAGGCTGTCTAAGTCTCATCAAGAAACAGATGCAGACTGAATCATCAACCCCATACTGATGCCACTGCATTTCCTTTTGCTTTTTTATTTCCTCCATTTTTATTCTTCTAAAGTCCTTTCTTCTAAGCTCAAACTGTTTCTTTTACAGAGCATTGTGACATGGCACTCCTAGGAAGTACACTTGTGATTCTTACCTAAAAAGTGCATTTCTGATTGCACTTTACAATGAATAGCTGCTTTAATATCACAATTTATATAAGAACGATCCAGCAGCACACATTAACACAGATCTTTAAACTAAACTGAATCAATGTGTGATTCAGAAATTTAGAACCAATTACAGCCTCTCTATATTAAAATCTGGTGCTTGGTCATTAAATGAAATATTTTAGTCTGACAGAATTGATGGAATAATCTGTTATGAGCTGTGTATCATCTCATTTGTGACAGACTTATTTTCCACACCAGGAAAGTCTTGGCTTGTAGATTATGGAATTCATAATTCGGGAAACATGAATGGAGAATGTCAAATATAAATTTCTGTTTTATGATTAATTAGAGAAAATTATGTTGAATAAAGTTAGCTATGAGTTTTAAAGACAAAAAAATGAGCCTATTACAAATATAAAAGCTTGCATTTTGTGAAACAGGTTTCAGTGTTATACATGAAACTGTAAAAAAATTAGTGATCTTATAACTGAAGGCTCTGCCATCAGTAGAGCAGACAAAGAGCCCAAAATATATTGATTTTAATTCCTATATTTTAATAACTGTATTTTCAAAAGTTATTTATATGTATTTTGCATCCGTTTATGTTTAAGTGTAAAATATTTTATTTTTCCATACTGTTTGTTGGTACCTATTGTACCAACTTTAAAGCTACAATAATGATCACTTTGGGGACTGTCATAGATCCAAAAATACTAAATCAGGGAAACTACAATAACATTATTAAAACACATGTAATTGACATTTATACATTTACTTTTTTTCTCTCATTTATATATTTTGTAGGTATGTTTAATTTGAATTGTCTAAATCTTTTGGAAAACACTTAAATTCAAATAATTTTCCACATCTTGCTTTCCTTTTTCTGGTTCTTATAAAGAATGAAGTTAAACTTTTATCTCTAAAGTTAACCTTGAACTAAAACTATTTCTTACAACTAGTGGCAAATTGTAAAAGTCAGAACTTCATTAGATGAAAAGTACCAGTACCAAAGAGGCAACAATTGTGCAGTCAGTAATTCATAAGGTTGTTGTCAATTATTTATGAGGCAATGTAAGAATAACAGTGGAGAGAGACAGAAATTAAAGCAAGACATTAGATTTCTCAAGTGAAGAGAAAATTTTTCAGTTTCTGCTCAGTGTAGCACTGTTCTTTAGCTAAAAACTGTTAAAGAAACTTCCTCACAATAAATTACTTCCACTGTTAAAAGCTCTCTCTGATGCTGGAGATTTGGATGAAGTAAATGCTCCTCTGACTCAATACAAAGACAAAAGACACTTGAGTCAAACCTCTCCCTTTAATAACTCAAAGGTGTTCTCTTTTATTTAGAAAAAGCTCTTTTATTTTTTAAAAATCTATCTTACAGGTAATGTTAAAGCTGTTTCTCTAAATACTGCAGCTTTCTGTGGAAGGTTATTTAACTCTTTTCCTGTTACTACTTTAAAATACTCATAAACAACCATTGCTACATGTAGAATGAAACACCATGTGTTTTCCAGATAGATTAATTTATTTAAAAGGAATTCAAAATGGTACTTATTGAGACTATTACAGGCAGATATGATTTATTCTGTTTTGATTGTAGTCTGCATCAATTCCTTCATGTAGGTCCAATAAATACCTCTGTCTGGAAGGTCTGATACAGTGTGAGGGAGAATAATGAAAGCACATGTAGGAGCATGAGATCATTGCTCATAAAGTGAAATTTGCCTGCTTATGGAATGAAAATAGACATGTAAGATTGGGTATCTATCTTTTTGTGTAGATCAATCAAGCTCTCAAACAATCAAATTCATATTTAATTGGAAATAATATGGATAGATAGTTGATGATAGTCATTACATACTGTCATAAGCTTACAGTTGCACTCAAGTAGGATATGACATACAATTGATATTTTATGAATATATTTTGTCACCTCTGTGAAAAATTTGAAGGTTTGGTTCATTGTCAAACACTAGTCTTCACATGGTGGCCCCTGTGTTTGTGGAGTTGCAACCATTAAACAACTCTGATATTGACTGACCAGTTTAAGTATCAAAATATCAATCTGTAAATTCCCAGTGTCTTTCCCAGTGCCATTCCCATTAATTCCTGCTGTTTCCTGTCATTCTTGCTCTAATTCCTGATGTAATTACTGGGTTTTTCCTCTTCACTCCCTGTCATTCCTGTTGTAATTCCCAGTGTAATTCCCACTGTAATTCCTGTTTTTTTCTCCATTTATTCCCAGTGTCATTCCCATTAATTCCTGCTGTAATTCCTGATGTTTCCCCGTGTTTTCCTGTTCATTCCCACTGTAATTCCCACTGCAATTCCTGGTGTTTTCCCTCTGTAAATCCTGGTGTTAATTCTTGTTAATTCCCACTGGAATTCCTGTTGTGAATTCCTGCTGCTATAATCCCCAGTGGGAATTCCCATTAATTCCCACTGGAATTCCCATGTTTATTCCCGTTTATTCCCGTATAATTCCCAGGTTTTCCCCATTAATTCCCAGTGTTAATTCCTGTTGCAATTCCCGGTGTTTTCCCAGGATTTTCCCCATCAATTCCTGTTGTTTCTCCAGTGTTTTCCCTGGGTTTTCCAATGTAATTCCGGTGTTTTCCCTGTTAATTCCCGTTCATTCCTGGTGTTTCCCGCTGTAATTCCCAGTTTTTTTCACAGTGTTTTTCCCGGTGCTTATTCCCGGTTTCCCAGTGGGGCAGGGGTGCTCTGGCGGGGCCATTCCCGGTGTTTATTCCCATTTTTTCCCATTAATTCCCAGTTTTTATTCCCATTTTCCCAGCGGCACCGGGGTGCTCCGGTGGGGCCATTCCCGGTGTGAATTCCCGGTTTTTATTCCCGATTTTTCCCGCTCTAATTCCCATTTTTCCCATTTTTTCCTGTTTTTCCATTCCAGGGGAGCGGGGCTCTCCGAAGGGACCATTCCCGCTGTAATTCCCGGTGTTTATTCCAATTTTTCCCCATTTTTTCCTGTTTTTCCCCCAGCGGGGCGGGGCACTCCAGCGAGGCCATTCCTGGTGTGAATTCCCGGTGTAATTCCCGGTTTTTCCCGTTCTGTTTTTCCTAGCATGGCGGGGCTCTCCGGCAGGGCCATTCCCGTTAATTCCCGGTGTGAATTCCCGGTGTTTATTCCATTTTTCCCTGGTTTTCCCCGTTTTTCCCGCAGCGCGGCGGTGCTCCGGATGGAATTCCCGGTGTTTATTCCCATTTCTTCCCCATTTTTTCCCGTTTATCCCCATTTCCCAGGGTGGCGGGGCGCTCCGGCGGGGCCCGCAGGCGCGGGCGATGCTGTGGATGAAATTCCCGGTGTTTATTCCCATTTTTTCCCATTTTTCCCTGTTTTTCCCCCAGCGCGGCGGCGCTCCGGCAGGGCCATTCTCAGTGTGAATTCCCGATGTTTATTACCGATGTTTATTCCCATTTTTCCCTGTTTTTTCCCCCATTTCCCAGCGCGGCGGCGCGCTCCGTCGGGGCCCGCAGGCGCGGGTGATGCCGTGGATGCAATTTCCGGTATTCCCGGTGTAATTCCGGTGTTTATTCCCTGTTTTTCCCCAGCGTGGCGGCGCTCTCCGGCGGGGCCCGCAGGCGCCGGGCGATGCTCCGCATGAAGTCGGTGCTGCCGTACGCGCTGGGGGCGCTGGACTGGGACCCCCCGCACCTGCACAACCTGCAGCACTGCTACTGCGGCGGGCCCGGACAGTGAGTGATCGTCCTGGAATTCCCAAAAATTCCCGAAAAATCCCCCAAAAAAATCCCGGAATTCCCAAAAAAAATCCTGAAATTCCCCCAAAATCCCAGCCAAAATAACTCAAAAGTGACCCTGAACGGCCCCAAAACCCCCAAATGTTATGAACAAAAATTCAGTTGATTTTTTTCTGTGAGAAAAAGGTTACCACTACTGCTGGGCTGCTGCCTGTGTTATGGTAATCACGGGTCGTTGTGGCTAATTCCTCCTTTTGTATTAGCAGAGCCTTGCCCGAGGCTAAGTTGTACTTTTCCCAGAATGGTGAAGAGACCTGAGAAGGTGGGGGGGGCTATGCAAAGTGACTCCAAGGACCAGCATGCTGTGTGGGACCCCTATTCCAAATGCACGGAGAAAACCCCAAAAACAACGAGCCAAATAAGAGTTGAGAGACGGGAGTGATGTCTGGACGTGAGGAGCGGAGTGCGTGCTGAGCCTGCAGAGATGCGGAACACCTTCGGAGCCTCTCGCCCTGACCATGGAGTCGTCACCGGCCCCCAGAGTGGGCGGGACGGGGCCGAGAAAAGTAACATCGAAGGGATCAGCAGGTCCTAAAGGCTCCCACGAGGACCTGATCCCCAGCTCTGCCCCGAGTGGACAGAGCTGTGCATATCCTCCTCCTCTTGGTCGCCCTGGGAGAGCCGACGGGAGACTACAGCCCTGCCGAGCTGCCCAATCCTGAGCTGATAGCTTATAGTAAAGGCATTAAACAGGAGAAGTCTTCTTGCCCTGTTTATTTCACCAAATGTGCCCCAAATTCCCCCTGCACAACCTCCAGCACTGACGCTGCTGCTGCAGCGGGCCCCGGACAGTGAGTGAAAACCCCAAAATTCCTGAAAAGTCCCGGAATTTCCAAAAATCTCCATTAAAATGTGCTCAGAAATGGCCCCAAAACCCCAAAATCTGCCCCCAAATTCCCTTCAGCACTGCCCCAAAACTGCAGGGAGATTGGGCAGTGAGTGATGGTCCTGAAAATCCTGAAATTCCCCCAAAAATCTGGGAAGTCCTAAAAAAATCCCAGAATTCCCAAAAAATCCCAGCCAAAATAACACAAAAATTGCTCCAAAAACCCCAAAAATGGCCCCAAATTCCCCCTGCACCCTGCACAACCTCCAGCACTGCCCCAAAACTGCAGGAGATCGGGCAGTGAATGGTGATCCCAAAATTCCCAAAAAGTTCCCAAAATTCCAAAACAATTCCTGGAATTCCCAAAAAAATCCAGCCAAAATAACCCAAAGATGGCCCCAAAACCTCAAAAATTGTCCCAAAATCTGCCCCAAATTCCCCTGCACAACCTCCAGCACTGCCCCAGAACTGCAGCAGTGAGGATCCCAAAAATCCTGAAATTCCCCCCAAAAATCCCAAAATTCCCCAAGAAATCCCAGTCAAAATAACCCAGTAATGGCCCCAAAACTGCCCCCAAAAAGGCCGGAAAGGCCCCAAATTCCCCAAATTCCCTCATTTCCCCCAAATTTCCCCCAATTTCCCCCAAATCCTCCCCAAATCTCCCAAATTCCCAAAAAAATCCCCAAAATTCCCCCAAAGTTCTGGAATTCTGTTCCCAGCTGGAGCCTGGGGGTGCTTACAGGGCTCCCCCAAAATCCCCAAAAATTCCTCAAAAAATTCCAAAAAAATCTCCCCCAATGCCCTAAAATCCCCCCAAGCCCCCAAAATCCCTGCAATATTCCTCAGAAAATTCCCTAAAAATTCCCCCCAAATTCCCTAAAATTCCCCAAATTCTCCCCAAATCCCAGCTTGAACCTGAGGATGCTCCCAGTGCTCCCCCAAACTTTCCCAAAAATTCCCCTAAAATCCCTTTAAAACTCCCCAATTCCCCCTAAAAAATCTCCAAAATCTCCTCAAATCCCAGTCCCTCCCAGTATATTCCAGTCCATCCCAGTCCGCACCACAGGTGACCCCGGCCAGGGGCTCTCGGTTGGGGAGGGGCCCCCGCGGCTGCCGGGAATTTTGGGAATTTCGTTTCCGTCTCCCTGAGCTGGAGCCTGAGTGACCCCAAAATGACCCCAAAGTGCCCAAAATTGACCGCAAAAGTGACCCCCAGCTCCCCAAATGCCCCAAAGTGACCCCAAAATCACTCAAAGTGACCCCCAGCCCCCCAAAGTGACCCCAAACTGATCCCAAATGACCCACGCTGACCCCAAAGTGTCCCCAGAGTGACCCCAAACTGATCCAGTCACCCCAAGTGATCCCAAAGTGACACCAAAGTGCCCCAAAATGACCCCAAGGTTCCCAAAAGTCACCCAAAATTGACCCAAACTGCCCCAAAGTGCCCCAAGGTGACCCAAAGTGACACCAAAGTGCCCCCCAGCCCCCCAAAGTGACTCCAAAATGCCTCAAAGTGACCCCAATGTGTCCCCAAGGTTCTCACCTGTGTCCCAGTGCTCGGGGCGGGGCTGGGCGGGGCTCGGGCAGGTGTCCCCAGGGCAGGGACACAGGGGGGACGCTCAGGGGACACTGCGGGGACAGAGAGAGGGACAGCTGTCAGGGATGGGGGGACACAGGTAGACAGCTCAGGGGACATTGCAGGGACAGAGGGACAGAGGGGACAGCTGTCAGTGCTGGGGACACTGCGGGGACAGAGGGGGACAGCTGTCAGTGCTTGAGGGGACAGAGGGGACACGGGACACGCTCAGGTGACACTGCGGGGACAGAGGGGACAGCTGTCAGTGCTGGGGGGACAGACGCAGAGGGGACACAGGGGACACGCTCAGGTGACACTGTGGGGACAGAGAGAACAGCTGTCAGTGCTTGGGGGGACAGAGGGAACACAGGGGACACGCTCAGGTGACACTGCGGGGACAGAGGGGGACAGCTGTCAGGGATGGGGGGACAAGGGGACACTGGGGGTGGCACTGGGGTGTGACATCTGTCAGAGCCCAGAGCCCATCTGGGTGACACTGGGGGACACTCTGGTGACACTGGGGTGGCTTTAGGGACACTACAGGGACAGGAAGAGGGGACACAGGAGGGTGACCAGAGCAGGGGGGGACACGGGTGACAACGAGGGGGTGACAAGGGGGGAGGACACGGTGGGAACAGGGAGGTGGCACCGAGCAGGGGACAGCAGGCTTTGGGGTGACAGGCGATGACAAGGAGGTGGCACTGAGGGGACACAGCAGCCTTGGGGTGACACAAAGGGACACAGAGGGGGGTGTGGCCCACACAGGGAGGTGACACCGATGTGGCTTTGGCACTTTAGGGTGACACAGAGCAGCAGGTCGTGCTGGGGGACAAAGAGGACACAGGGAGGTGACAGTGGCCAAGCCACAGGAGCTTTAAGGTGACACAGAGGGACACAGAGGGGGACACAGGGAGGTGACAGAGGTGACACCCAGCCCTGTCACTCACCTGGCCTCGGTCTCTTTAAGGTGACACACCCGAGCAGGTGGTGCTGGGGCACACGGGGGGTGACACACAGGGGGTGTGGCACACAGGGGGTGTGGCACACAGGCGCACACACAGAGGTCACGGTGACAGGGGGTGGTGGCACCTGGGGGACTGGGGACATGGAGGGATGGGGGGGGTGACAGTGACCTGGTGGCACCAGGGGTGTGAGGGGACAGTCCCTGCTCTGGGTGGTGTCACCTCCCCACTGTTTTCATGGTAAAATCGGTGAAAAATGGAAAATTTGAGGTAGAAGAGGAGGAGGAATGGGGGGGGGGGGTGGTTTTGGGGTGTCCATGAAGCGATAGAGACACTCAGAGGTATTTGGGGAGGGATTTCCTTAGTGAAGGTCCCAAAAACTCCTCAGGAAACCCCCAAAAAACCGTAGAGACCCCCCCAAAGTTCCTCAGGGACTCCCCAAAATCCCCCAGGGACACCCTAAAACTCCTCAGGAACCCCTCAAAGCTCCTACGGGACACCCCAAAAAGCCCCCTCAGGGCCCCCTCAGGAGCTGTTTTCCCTCACAAACCCCTCTCAGATTCCCCCCAGGGGCAGTTTCCCCTCACAAACCCCTCACAAACCCTCCCAGATCCCTCTCAGGGGCTGTTTCCTCTCACAAACCCCACACAGATCCCAATAATCCCACAATAAATCCCTAATAAATTCCCCAATAAATTCTCAATAATTCCCTAATAATTCATCAATAATCCTCAATAATTCCTCAAAAAACCCCAAAAAATCCTCAATAATTCTCCAATTAATCCCTAATAAATCCCTAATAAATCCTTAATAAATCCAATAATTCCCCAATAATTCCCAATAAATCCCCAATCCTCATTATTTGTTCCCAAAATCCTGACTATTTTTCCCCAAATCCCATTTTGCCCCCCAAAATCCCGATTATTTTGCCCCCAACCCTGGGGAGGGTTCTACCCCTGCAGTTCCTGCCGCCGCCGCGAGGTGGCGCTGGGGGGCGCTGTTCCTGCTGGGCGGGCCGCGGCGCCGCTGGGAGTTCTGGGAATGCGGGAAAACAGAGGAGCGCGGGAAACAGGTCAGAGGGGGCAATTCTGGGGAAAAGTCTTTTTGCTGCTTATGACATTTTTTTCTATGTCTAGTGCTCTCACTAGGACTAGGGCTGCTTTTAGGGTTGTTTTTTAAGGATGCTTTGTTTCACTCTAAAAAGGCACAGTCTCTGCTTTGGGACATTTGTCTTCTCTATTTTTTTCCAACCCCCTGGGGCCGAGGGGTCTCCACAATGAACCCTCCCTGGTTTTGAGGCACTGCCTCCCCCTAAATACAGTCTCTGTGTCACAGGAAAAAAACTGGTTCAGTCTATGGCTACACAAGAAAAGTCTAGCTAAAAGGCTACTCTAATCGTCTCTCTCTCCAACTCAGTAAGATTTCTCTAAGTTTTTTGGGTCAAGTTTTTGGTTATTTCATCTCTTATTTCTTTTCTTATTTAGCTTTGAGGAAGATCAGCATTTTGCGAGGTCTTAATCATGAAAGAAAGGGGTTAAAAAGTCAGTCTCTGCATGTCCCACAGCTCCGGTACTCCCACACGTGCTGCGGCCCGCACCGTCTTACCTGCCTTTCCCCCCCTTTTTTTCTTGGGCTGGCTGTTATCAAATTCGTCATCGCCGGCTCTCCCTCTCTCTCTCCAGGGGGGGGAAGGCTTTACTTACATCTGGAAGTTTCAAATTTGGAGCTGATATGAGGGGGACTCTAGCTGGTGAAACGCTCATGTGGCGTCTCTTGTTCACTGGAGATCTCTGTTTTTATTGGCAATAAGAGCATAGAGGGGTTTGGCGAACAGTCCATAATTATAAACTCA
The DNA here is from genome assembly GCF_028551555.1 of Melozone crissalis. Taxonomy (NCBI): domain Eukaryota; kingdom Metazoa; phylum Chordata; class Aves; order Passeriformes; family Passerellidae; genus Melozone; species Melozone crissalis. The sequence goes on from NW_026535827.1 coordinate 2,011,193, forward strand.
CAGCTGGCACTACCATGCTTAAGAAGGTTCGGAGTTCTTTCATTGTTTGGGGTTTCAGGTTTGGCATAGGGCTTCTCTACTTTAAAGTCTGCTGCTCAGCACTCACTTCTTACCCCAGGTAGATTACTTTCTGTTTCACTACCTATGCTTTTCTTTTTGAGACTCTGCGTCTTTGGAGTCTTAGGAAATTCAAAAGGCTTACTGTCTAGGCTTCTTTTGCTTCTCTCGTCTGAGTGGCTACTAGAAGATTGTCTACGCACTGCAACAGTTTCTTTTTCTCTTGTGGAGCTTTTCGGGACTCTGGGTCTTTGCAAGCTGTTTTCTAATTGGAGTGGGGAATCTTGAAGCCTTCAGGCACATGGACTATGTGAGCTTGTGTTTGAATGTAAAAATTTTCTGGCTGGCTTCGTGGATAGGGAGGCAAAAGAAGGCATCTCTTAGGCTTAAAACAGTGAACTAGGTTAGCTCAGGTGTTAAACAAGTTAGTAAAGTCTATGGATTTGCTACCACAGGGTATAAATTCTGTGTTATCTTATTGACAGCCCTTAATCCAGTACTATCAGTTACTGGGCTGATTCCTTCCTTATCTTCCTTTTGAGGGTACTACTCCAGTTCTCACTGGTTGTGTTCTTTCCTTAAGCTTGATGCTCCATGGGGGAGCATCTTTCACTCTTTCTGGTACAGCAGAGGCTCAAACTCTTGAAAACACTTATTTACCTAATCTAATATGTCTTTACTAATTTTTTCTTTACCATTTTTTCCCCTTTTTCTCCCATTTCTGCCCAGTGTGCACAATCCAACTTTTTCCATTTTTCCACCCATTTTTTCCCACTTTTCCACCATTCTTTCCCCAAT